>NW_007734719.1:13594-73259 GCF_000696425.1 Galeopterus variegatus | reverse complement strand
ATGAGCAGAGTACCTGTGTTGACCAGAAATGGACACATGGTGTGAGAGGAAATGACACTTTGTTGGGTTAAGTTCTGTGATTTGAGGTAGTATAGTACCACAGCACAACCAAGCCTAGCCTCACTAATGCAGTTTAGTCTTGTGTCTTCCTTTCAATACTCGTCCCCATTTCAACTGTCCTATGTACCCTTTGGTGGCCATTCTAACTCTAACTCTCTCAGTAAGCATGGTTCTGCTCAGTGGCAATAAGAAAGACGTTAAGCAATCAAGGCAGCAAGGCGCCATAATTGTTATTTACCCATAAAATCCACCAGGAGAATATCTTATGTTCTAGCTCTAGCGTTTTCTCCTGTGTAGGAAAGCACAGGTGATATAGATACATAAATATGTGATCTAGTTATACACATTATATCCATGTTCATGAGAGTTAAAGAAGGCAGATTGTGCAGGCTGTTAAAATTTTAATATCCCTATTGATTCATTTCATACTAAATGAGCATACAAGGTTTCTGGAGCAAAGATTAATTATTATTTACTTTCATGCAAATAACAACTACGTGGTTCTCCTGTGCCCCAATTTCTTATACCTGGCACGACAAGATGAGAGCTGAATGTCACTCTACACAAACAGAATGTGTCTTGCCAGCAAGGAATGCAGAAGTGAATCTGGCATTTATGTAGAGTAGAGAGTGATTGTCCCTATTGAAGGAGAAGAGCCTTGCCCTTTGGGAAAAGTCTGGTGTTCCTACTGTCTTTTGGAATGTAAATGAATGTCTCTATAGGGAAAGAGAAGCCTATTATCTCCAACTTTACAATCCAGGAATTCTTCATGGCCCTGAAGTGTAGCACATACCTCTGATGATAAATCTCTCTGGATTTCTCTCAATATCTGAGCTGTTGTAAATTACCTTCTATGGCTTGTCCTTTTATCCTAGGTCCCAAGATTTAGTAAGAGTTGCTCAGCAAGCCCTAACTCCAGAAAGAAACTATTTTCTCTACAGCTCCACTCAGGCTCAGTAAGTCCCTATTATTTAGCTCCAGAATACACCCACATGATCTTACACTTTCTCCACTATACAGTCCCCTCCAGAACTTTTGCCTTGACCCTCTTATAAGAAAGAGCTAGATACATCATGTCATTTTCTTCCCCTAATTACTGGTTTCTCTTATACATGGCTTTCCCCATTGCAATATAAATAACTAAAGGAAGGAGCCGAAAACTGGGACACTTGTGTAGCTAAATCTTGCTTGGACACTGTAGTTGAACTTTAGTTGTATCCTTGGCTCGTCTTCATCACATGAATAAGGACACGTTGCAACCTACTTATTAACTTACCTGTTTCTTTCTAGATCTCCCTTGAATATACCAATTTAACAGTTTAGTTTTATCAACTAAACCATTCCCATTTTCCTCCTACGATAGACACTTTGCCCTCTGATTAACACTACCTGTTTAGGTGGACACTTTCTATCTTAAAAATCAAATCTTTTCTCTAACTCAGGGAAATTTTAGCTCAGTATTTATTTGATTGTTTCACTCCCTCCTTTGTCTCTTGTTCCCTCCTTCTGGGACTTCTATTAGATAGGCTTGTGGTTTGTCTTCCAAGCCTCCTAACTTTTCTGCCTAACTCCTCTTAAAATTTTTTTTGGCACCACATCTGGAAAGAATGCCTCCAATTAATCTCCCAAGTCACTAATTTGTGCTACATGTATTATCTTTCTGTAATCAACCATTCTACTGACATTTTTTTTTAAGATAATAATGATTGTAGTTCAAAATAACTGGTTTCTCTGATTAATACTTTTTAAAAGCTGACTGCTCTAGGTTAGTGGACTAATGACTGCTCACATGTTTAGGGAACAATAATGACACCTTTAAATTTTTTTATTTATTATTAGCGTATTCATTCTTACAAATTGTGAGATTTCATTATGCCCTTTGCCCAACCTATCATTTCTCAAACCCCCTTTCTCCCTCCCTCCCCCGCACCTCTAGTATCCTTAGGTTTGTTCTCCCCTTCTGAAAGTTCAATGTGTTACTGTGGTCTTTTCTTTTTTTCTTTCCTTCCTTTCTTCTTCCCTCCTTCCTCCCCCCCTTCCTCCCTCTCTCCTTCCCTTCCTTCCTTCCTAGCAACCAGCTGTGAGAGAATATGCAGCATTTCTGCTTCTTTGTCTGGCTTATTTCACGTAACATAATTTTCTCCAGATTCATCCATGTTGCTGCAAATAACAGAATTTCGTTCTTTCTTATGGCTGAGTAGTATTCCATCGTGTTTGTATACTACATTTTCTTCATCCCGTTGTGTGTCAATGACGTTAAGGTTGGTTCCATATCTTGGCTATTGTAAATAGAGCTACACTGAGCAAGGACTGCAGTTATCCCTTCTACATGATGATTTCCATTCCTTTGGATATATGCCCAGGTCTATTCATCTCCTTTGCCCATTTTTAATTGGATTATTTTTTTTTCACTGTATATTTGTTTGAGTTCTTTGTATGTTCTGGATATTAATCCCTTGTCAGATGTATAGTTTGAAAATATTTTCTCCCATTCCATAGGTTGTCTTTCTGCTCTGTTGATTGTTTCCATTGCTGTGCAGAAGCTTTTAAGTTTGCTATTATCTCATTTGTTTATTTTTCCTTTTGTTGCTTGTGCTTTTGGGGTCTTATGCCCAGTCCTGTTACCTGGAGGGTTTCCCCTATATTATCCTTTAGTAATTTTATGGTTTGAGGTCTTATATTGAAGTCTTTAATCCATTATGATTTGATTTTGGTATATGGTGAGAGGTACAGGTCTGGATTCATTTTTCTGCACACGGATGTCCAATTTTCCCAGCACCATTTATTGAAGATGTTGTCTTTTCACCAATATATGTTCTTGCTGCCTTTGTCAAAGATCAGTTGGCTTTAGGGATGTGGGCTGATTTCTGGGTTTTCTATTTTGTTCCATTGAACTGTGTTTCTGTTTTTATGCCAGTACTGTGCTATTTTGGATATAGTAGCTTTGTAATATAATCTGAAGCCAGGTACTGTTATGCCTCTGGCTTTATTTATTTATTTATTTATTTATTTATTTTGCTTTGGATTGCTTTGGCTATTTGGGGACTCCCCTCTGTTGTTCTATCTGAATGTTTGGATTGCTATTTCTATTTCTGTGAATAATGTCATTGGTATTTTGAAGGGGATTGTGTTGAATCTGTCGATTGCTTTGGGCAGAATGGACATTTCCACAATGTTAATTCTTCCCATCCAAGAGCATGGTATGTCTTTCCACCTTTTTGTGTCCTGTTTAATTTCTTTCGGTAGTGATTTGTAGCTCTCATTGTAGAGATCTTTCACCTCCTTGGTTAAATTGATACCTAGGCATTTTTTTTTATGGTGACAGTTGTAAATGGGCTTGCTTTCTTGATTTCATTTTCTGCTAGTTTGTTATTGGAGTATAAAACTTGTTTGACAGGGAAATACACTATTTTTCCCTCATTTCTGAAGTATAACTGTGCTGGGTATCGGATTCTTGGCTTGCATGTTTTGTCTTATCATCTTTTGTATATATCATCCTATTTTCTTCTGGCGTGTAAGCTTTCTGTTGAGAAATCTGCTGTTAGTCTGATGGGAGCTCCCACATAGGTGACTTGGCACTTTTCTCTTGCTGCCTTTGGAATTCTCTCTTTGTCTTTGAGTTTTGCCAGATTGACTATCACGTGTCTTAGAGAGGATCTTTTTGGATTCAATCTGTTTGGGAATCTTTGGGCTTCCTGGATCTGAAGGTCTGAATCCCTCCATATAACTAGGAAGTTTTCTGTTATTACTTCCCTGAATAAGTTTTCAATGCCTTTTCCTTTTTCTTCCCCTTTTGTAATACCCATAATTTGGATATTTGTGTGTTTGAAGTTGTCTGCTAGCTCTCTTAAACTTTCTTCGTTTTTTGAAATTCTTTTTTCCTTTTTCTTGTCTGCCTGGGTTATTTCAAAAAGACCATCTTCGAGTTCTGTCTTTCTTCTGCTTGCTCTAGCCTGCTGCTCAAGCTTTCTCTTCTGCTTTATATTTCATTGAGAGAATCCTTCATTTCCAGGAGTTGTTGCATTCTTTTTTAAGTTATTAACCTCTTTGTAAATTTCCTCCTTCATATGCTGGATAATTTTTCTTGCTTCATTGTGTTCTCTAACTGATTCTTCTCTTATTTCTTGGAGTTTTCTTAAAATCAATGCTTGGAATTCCCTTTCAGACATCTCAAGGTTTTCTTGCTCTATAGGTTTTGGTACTTGTGAATCACCATATTATTTTGTGGTCTCATATCTTCTTGTTTATTTGTACATGTAGTGTTTTTATGCTAATGTTTGTTCATCTGGTAGAACACTTAATTCTTCGATCTCTCTGGAGTGGTTCTCTCCTCTTTTTTTTTTAGGTTACACTGGCGAATCTTCTTTCATGAATGTAGATGAGTGTGTGGTGGGCTGTCTTGTCTCCTGTTCATTCAGTGCATGGGTCTTGTGCGTGCTCACTTGGGCAGGCTGCATGGTGGTTCAGTGGGGCCTACAAGCCCCTCCGGTGCTCTCACAGGTCTGGGTGGGCCCTGCGGCTGCATTGATCTCCTGTGTGTGGCACGGTTCTGGTCCTGCACGTGCTCACCTGAGCAGCCCATGAAATGGTTGACACTTATTTTTAATTTCTCTTTTTTTCTTTATTAACTGTCTTTTCAGGGGTTAGTTCTTGTTGTGCACTTGGTGTCTTGCATTCATGCTGCTTGTTTTCCTAAATATTTGGTGACTTTTGTTTGACTGTTTACAGATTTAAATGAGACCTAACTCTGTCGTTTGCAACTTTGTTTCCTCATTAGAACTACCTTGGGAGATTTTAAAAACTGTGATGTGCAGACCATAGCATAGACCAATTAAATGAGAATATCTAAGGTGGCACCCAAGGACTTGAATTTTTTTCTTTTTATTAACAATTGTCCTTTGCTATTTGTGGGGAATAAGTTCCAGAACCACCCCCCACCCCCAATGAATACCAAAATCCACAGATGCTCAAGTCCCAGATGTAAATTGGTGTAGTATTTCCATATAATCTATGTACATCCTCTGTACACTTTTAATCATCTCTAGATTACTTATAATACCAAATACGATGTAAATGCTATGTAAAAAGTTGTTATACCATATTCTTTCATTTATAATGGGAGGATAAAAGTCTGTACATGTACAGTACAAATGCAATCAATCATTTTTTTTGTCCATCCATGGTTGGTTGAATCCAAGGGTGCAGAACCCATGGATATGGAGGGCTTACTGTAGTTCATTTTTTGGAGTAAAAATTTACACACCAGTATAGTGGACAAATTTAAGTGTACAGCTCAATAGATCTGCACATATATACATTTGCATATGTACATAATGCACCATGGCTCAGATAAAGATACAGACCAAGAGTTGGAAACCTTTTTTGGTAAAGCAGCAAATATTTTTCATTTTGCGATCTAGCCATTCTCTATTCAAAATACCAAACTCTTGTAGTGCAAAAGCCGCCAGGGCAATATGTAAATGAATGAGAATGTGTTTCAGTAAAACTTTACAAAATATTTGGTGTGTGCAGTTTGGCCCATGAGCTATAGTTTGTTGGCCCTTTATATAGACCATTTGTAGCGCCCCAGAAAACTCCCTCTAACCTCTTTCAAGTTACTACTGCCCCAAAGGTAACTACTATTTAGTGTCCGTATTTTAAAGCTATCTGAGTGATTAAAATGTGCAGTCAAGGTACAGAAATACTGTTCTAGACTGATTAATATTAACAGCTGTGTATTACCATAGCATAAGTAAAATTCTTGGTTCCTTACTCAGGATTCTACATACAGAATCCTGGCTATATTGGAGTTGTGGGCAAGCATTCAGGGACTCTGTATTCCTTGTGGCAACTTGAAGATACCTGCAGACCTGTGTGGCTTTCCTCACTCTAGTCCCAATGTCCTTTCTGGTAGTCTCCCATAGCACACTCACAGCTTTAATTGAAGAAAATGATACAGTCAGCTGTGCTGAGAACAGACTATCAATGAAGCTGCTCCCCTAAACTTTACTTACTCTGATGACTCTCTCCAGCCTTTTTCCATTTTGGGCCATAGCTGCCTCTAATCGTTAGGTCTTCCTGAGTTCAGAGATCTTTTTCTCACTTACATGAGGCTTCACTTTATTCAGTTCTGATAAGATCCACAAGTAATTTTATTACATTTAAGTTCTACCTTCCAAAATGTATTCCATGTTCTAGACTGTTGATGGCACTGTTCAAGGATTTCTAGTACTGCTGTGGCATTATCCTTATTTTTATGTTCCTTTCATAATACATCAGTGGGATTTGGGGAGGGAAGAGGGAGAGTTATTAGACATCTTGAAAGTGAAGTCTCCTAAAGCAACATGGGTTGACGGCTGTGTAAACCTGGAGAGATTTTGACCATTTTTTCCCTATCTAGTTTCACTTTCAGTGACTACAGGATTTTTCAAGAAGTTTTAGGATGGTTTTCGTCATCGTATAATGCTGAATAACAGAAAGGCAGTGGGGGAGGGAGGAGTGAGCCAAGAGGTAGAGGGACATGAATAAGTCAGAGGCTGATTGATGGCATTTCACATTCTGTCCTCCCCTCACCATCCTCCTTTAGAAAGGAGCCGAGATAAGGTCGCTGTGTATCATTTACTATGCATTTGGCTTCAAATAAAAGAAAAAATAAACTACCTCAAACAGTAGGAAGCTAATCTAATTACATAATGTAGAGTCCTGAAGTAGGGTGGGCTAGTTGATTCAGTGGCTTACTGATGTCAACAGGGACTCAAGTTCTTTCCACTCTGTTGTCCACAGGCTTCATCCTATGGCTCATTCTTCTGGGGTTATAGGACAGCTTACATTATCAAATGGAGTTAGTTGCTTTCTCACTTACATTCAGAAAAAATCTAGCGTTCTGTTAGAGAGGAGGAAGGGAGAAATGGATGTTTGACATTATCGAGTGAGTAGACATCTCCAGGTGGCGGCAGTTGGAAAGCTGTAAAAAGAAGGGCCATATGATTGAGCAATTTAGAACCTGAGAGAAGGCAGGTGGACTTGCATATTGCTTCACTTCCCCGTGCCTCTGTTTTCTCATGTGAAAAATGGAGATAAAATAATAGCTACTTCATAGAGTTGTGTGATAATTTGTTCATTCACCAAATATATTTAAGAGTTTACTATGTGTTGGGCACTTGTCTAGCAGAAACTACTGTGGTGAGCAAGGCAGATAAAGGCTCTGCCCTGAGAAAGCTGTTTTTTAGTGTGTGTATTGGTATGTGAGTGTGTGCAGCGGGCAAGGAAGATAATCATGTGAAAAAAACTTAGAAATATAGTTTCAGATAATAATATGTACTATGAACAAAGGAGAGTGGGAATAAAGGTGGTGAGGAGAAAGCTGAAAGCTGGCGGGGACTGACCAGTTGCAGGAATGCCTGGGTGGGCTCATCTGCTGAATTAGGGGGAGGAGGTGGGAGTGGCACCTATCTGAGCGAGAGCTTCCCATGGAGGTTTTATCAGTGATGGGGCTGTTACTTCCATCTCCATCTGCCTGACTCAGGCTTCTCTAGTCCAGAACTCAGAAGCAAAAAGAGGAGCTGTAGATCTTGTCGCCAGGAATCCCAACTCTGAGCTAGTGATGTGCTCATTACCATGACCATTGTTTACCTGGTGCCCAGGGATGGGCTCCCACCTGGGCATTTCCCATCAGGCATTGGCCTGGTTCTGTGCCCTGACCGATTTAGGGTTTGGCTTGAGCCTTGTTCAGCCCCTTGCCACTCCAGCTCTGGCCCAGGGCCCAGCAGCAAAGGCATCACCTAGGAGCTTGTTGGAAATGCGGCATCTCAGGCAGGCCCCCGACCCTCTGAGTCAGACTCTGCATTTTTAACAAGATCCCTGGGGGATTCATGGGCACTTGTCAGTGAGAGATGCACTGAATTCTGACACTTGCTTTCAGTCTGTGTGAAGGTAAAGACAACATGAGTGGGAAGTGAGGTTTTTCAAAATGATGACTCAGTTTTTGCTCTGCCTAGTTCTCATGCCCACCTGTCATGTATTTATCGTTGCATTCTGCAATTACTATAGTAGAAAAAATTATATAGCCTAATCTTATCATTTCCACCCACTAATGGAATTATTTTTCTTTGTTTTGTGTTTTCAGTTCATCACAATAACATTTACTCTTGATAATTCTGTTGCAATTATTTGTCTACAGCCCTCACCAAAAATGAAATCAGAATGATAGGAAGTCTGCAAAAAGAATGCTGTTTTTCTGTGAAGTACCGTCTTTATGTCCCTGATTTGTAGCGCTCAGGGCCTCTGTAGCAAAGATTTGGGGTGGGTCCAAAGTGTACTCAGAACAGGAAATCCCATCCTCCTAGAGAATGATACTTATGGAGGGATGTCTTTATCCTCAGAGGTTTCTCTGATGGGACCCAAGAGAGCAAACACACCAACCCCCGTGAGTACTAGACAGACCAAGTGGTGTGCAGGGGCAGGGAGCAAGGGTTTCCAAGATCATACAGTGGGTGTCTCCATCTTTTCCTGGAGTCCAGACTCTTAAAACTTAAGCTCATCAATGCTCCCACGTCAGGCTTTTTGCAAGCTTTTGGAATAGGGTTCAGACCAGTGACTGTTTTCAAGACTACTGTGGGATGAGATCCTGGAGACCCTACCTCCTTCTTTTAGGATGTGTTTGGGAACTTCTGAAAACCCCTCTCTTCACTCTATTAAGCCTAAACATACTTCTGAAACAATAATTGCTTTAACTGGGTTCCATATTTTTCTAAGTGAAGTAATAGAATCCCTTAGATTCATTATTAGTTCATTCATTCATTTATTCATCCATTCATTTTCTTACTCTGTATCAAACCAAGGGCTGAGGACTGGACATGCAATAATGCCTTGAGTTATTTGGTTATATTTTCCTTACCTGAACACTGATACTGTTAATCTCCTCTTCACTGAAAATCATGGCTTGAGGCTCACAATCATCCTCTCTAGTCCAAGCCTTGCCATCCTTCTGGGTAACTACAATATTCCTGTGGAAGCTTTATCCACCACCCTTAAATCTCCCACCATCAATAGCTTTCTCCTTCACTAGAGTTCATCTGTCCACTCTATTGGTTGTACTTTTAGTCAATCCACTTTGATATCTTAAATGCAAACATTCAGTTCTATAATCATAACTGCTATTGTTAAAGTCGGTCATCCATTCCTAAAATACCTGTTCTCAAACTATTTAAGAACTTCAATCCCCTCTACTTTCTACTCTCTTTTAAATACTCCAAACTCCTTTTTCCTGTTGTCCTCATGTCCCATTTACCCAACCTGCCATTCTTATACCGACCTTATTTACTTGGCCTGATGAGCAGTGGCTGCTAGAGAAAAATCTTACCAGTAGGCAGATTGGCTTCAGTGAACAGTCAGCCTCCAAATTCAACTGGCTCTTTCATTGCCTGGTCTGTACTTTGCCTATCTAACACCTCTATTCTTCTTAAAACACTTCTCCTTCACTATCAGCATATACTTTTACCTCCATATTTCCAAATGAAATAGAATTTATCACGCAGGATTCCCTGTACTTCCCTGCATCCCATCTAAAATATACCTGCAACTTCATTAAAAGTGATATTTCTAATATTACCAAGTATTTCTTTGTTGCCATATCCAATAATAACCTCTATATTGATGACTTCCAGATACCAATCTCTGGTTTGGGTCTTTCTCCTAACCTTGGACCTGTAATATCTAACTTCCTCATGAACATTTCTGATTGGATTTCCCCAAACTAAACTCATGAAATCCCACACTCTCACCATCAAACCATATTTAACAAATAGCACAGCCATTCATGTAGATATCCTGATTATTAGGCTACACTTCTTCCTCTCCCACACATTCATATTTAGTGACAGACCAAGTCCTATCTATTCTATTTCTTAAAATGTTCTTCTTTTGGGGCCGGCCCGGTGGCGCACTGCTACAGTGTGCCGCTTGGGAGTGCAGCGGCGCTCCCGCCAAGGGTTCGGATCCCACATACAGACCGGTTCCCACTCACTGGCTGAGCGAGGTGTGGGCGCAACACCGAGGGTTGCGATCCCGTTGCCGGACACGAAAAAAAGACAAAAAGGAAAAAAAAATGTTCTTCTTTTATTCTTGGCTGGGACGTTAGGTTGAACTTCTCTTTATTGCCTAAACTACTTAAATAGCCTCCTACATGGCCTCCCTGCTACCAGTCTTACTACTTGCCATTTTTTCTACCAGCAGCAGTCAAATCGATCTTTTTAAATCTCACCTGAAGATACTATTCTCCTACCTACTGTCTCTCAATGGGTCTCCATTGATCTTCAGATAAATTCCAAACTTCTTTCTCTAGTCTACACAGTTCTGCACAACTGCCTTCTACTTACCTCTGCACTCACATCTCTATCATGTGTCCCTATACTTTGTTTGCTGCCCTCCCCCAGAAACTCTGCTTTTGAGGCACACTTGACTTCTAATAGTTCCTTAACAGCTACTTGCTCTCTTCAACCTCTGGGCCATTTGTACATGTGGTTTCCTATACATAGAATATTCTTTCCCCCTGCTAATCTCACAGAGTGTGGCAGAGGGATATAAGGGACAACAAGCCACAGTTTGAGAAATTCAGCTCAAGTTTTATTTTGAGCTTCCAGCTTTATGAATGGAAGAAAAGGGATATATCTACACAGCCTTGAAAAGGGAGAGGGAAAAAAGGGGTCATCCTCTTTGATCTTTCTCTTCATTGCTACCAGTCCTCCAAGCCTCCTCTTCTATTTTCATTTCTCCCATCCCCTCAGATGATTGACAATTAAATGAAATCCACTTGAAAGATGGCTTCAGTGGGAATTCTGGGAGGGAACACCAAATTCCTGACATACCAGTGACTGGGCATGCCATAAATGAAGATGTTTCCATGTAGATCCTGGAGGAGACTGTACCACTCTTCTTTCTTGGTTTCAAATAACATCCTTTACCCCATGCTCTGAATACAGACCCTCCTTCCAGCTTGCACCCCCCAGGAAAAAAGTGAAACTTATGCTAGCTCTGAAGTATGAGACCCACAGAGGCAAAGGGAGGAAAATTACAGTGAGTGGATGGGGGTATTGAGTGTTTGTTGTTTTTTTTTTTCTTGCTGTCTTCATTTTCTGGCTGATGACAAAGAATCATTAATGCCTTGGTCTGATTTGATGATTTATATGCCCTATTAAAGACAATCAAAAATTGTGTGCAAAATTGTGCTTATCTGTTTACATTAGAAGAAAGTTGCACTATACAAAAATATTGTTCATATGGAATAATTGTAATAAATTGAGGAGATGTGATAAAATGAAACAGTCATTGGCTTGAAATCATCATGTCAGAGAGATACCTGCACTCCCATGTTTACTGCAGCTCTACAATAGCCAAGATATGGAACCAACCTAAATGTCCATCAATGGATGATAGGATAAGGAAACTGTGGTATATATACACCATGGAATACTACTCTGCCATAAAAAAGAATGAAATACTCCCATTTGCAACAACATGGATGAACTGGGAGAAACTTATGTTGAGTGAAACAAGCAAAGCACAGAGGGATAAATAGCACATGTGCTCACTCATATGTGGGAGCTAAGAGAGAAAGGAAGGAAGGAAAGAAAGACCACAGTAGTGCCGTGGTCCAACAGAGGGAGGGAACATTCCTAGGGCTACAAATTGGAGTGGAGGGGAGAAAGGGAGGGGGAGGGCGGTTGGGGGATAATTGGGAGGGGACAAAGGGTACAAAAGTAATTTCTAGTAATGCATTTGCCCCCAGTATGAATCTGGCTCTCACATCATGGGCAGGAGGGGGGATAATCAGCTTTGTATCTCATGAATATTCATAATAAATAAATAAATAAATAAAAATAATGTCAGTTTAATGTTTTCCTAAGAGCCAGGAAAAGTAAGGCACCTGTTCTGTCTTCCTTGGGAATCCCTTTCTCTGATGTGGAAAGATATGCTTTACTTTCCTGGTTGATAGAACATGAAAGTTGGCAAACTCGGGGTTTTTCTTGTATCAAGATTTTAGGGAGTCTGCTGAATCACTGCTCCCCAGGCCTATCTCTTCTCAATCCCTGTGTCTGCTGTAAAGTGGGAATGTGAGGCTCTTAGTGATTCCTTAAGAAGTGAAAATCCTGCCCAGAAGCCAGAGCTCAGACACCGCCCCAAAGGCCCACAGACAGGACTTTAAATGCAGCTGCTCCTGCTTCTACAGCCCCTTAGTTGCTGGAATTCCCCTCCTTGACTGCTTGCCAAGACATCTTTCAAGTTGAGTTTCATTTATTTGTCAATCCCTCAAAGAGGTGGGTGGGAGAGTGTAAAGGTCAGTAATGGAGGAGACTTGGAGGGCAGGCAGCAACAGAAAAAAAGAGGTCAAAAAGGATGACCCTTTCTTCCTTTCCTCTCTTCCTCCCTACCTCTCTCTCGGGGTTATTTATATCTTACACTGTGGCTTAGAATCTCTGTGCATCTCTCTGCCCCATTCTTCCCAGAGACAGAGAGACATTGACTGTTCTGTGCCTGACACTTGCAAGAACCTGGGAAGTGCAGAAATAAACAGTTCCTTCCCTCAAGGAGTTCAAGGTCCTGCAAAAGACAGCCAAGTAACCAGCACTGACAACACGTTATTATCAATGCTCTTGCAGTCATAGCATGATGGGTGGGGAAGCTAGGACAGGAACATATCATAGCCAGAGATCAGGCAGAACCTCAGATATTCAGGCCCTCAATCCCTTTCTTTATTTTCTCCTGCTGTGGCAATGCCTTCTGGGCATTATTGTCCTCCAGGTTCAGAGCTACCCCTGGCCTTGGCCTATATTCTAAATATTTTGGCCCCTTGTCCTTTTGCTCTGATGTTTATCAAGACCCCAACTTGTGTGGCTTCTCTTCTCCCACACATGGCCATCCCAGGCAATCAGATCCTTCCCTGTTGTGTATTTAAAGGTGATCGTTGTTCACCAGTGGGGACAACCACATTGCCAGCAAAAAATCACTGAAATAGGACAGAGATTTTCTGAATATGCAAAGCTAAGAATTGGACACCTGTGCTGCAAGTACCCCACTCTTGTTGCATGCTACAAGAAACCTCCCTCTGTGCCAGTGCTGTCTGTTCTGTTCTCTGCTGTATTCTTAACACCTTGCATAGGGTTGTAGGTGCAACAGATATTTGTGAAATGAACTTCCTGACACTTCATGCCAAATTGTAACTGAATTTGAACAGGAGCCTTGTATTCTGGGGGGTTTAGATGTTAATTTAAAAATTAATAAACCAACACCAAATCTCTCATTTGATTGGTGGGCCTTGCTTATTTTCCAATGACTAGAACCCTAGAAAGTAATAAAGTTGAAGGGAGGTGTATTGATTTTTTACAGCTACTGCCTTAGTCCATTTTCTGCAGCTATAACAGAATACCACATATTGATAATTTATAAACACCAGAAATTTATCTGGCTCATGGTTCTGGATGCAGAAAAGTCCAAGAGCATGGCACCAACATCTGCTGAAGGTCATCCCATGGTGGAAGGCATCACATGGCAAGGAAATGCATATGCAACACAGAGAGAAAAGGGGGCTGAACATATCCTTTTGTCAGGGTACCACTCCCATGATAATGGCATTAATTCATTCACGAGGGCAGAGACCTCATGACCTAATCACCTCTTAAAGGCCCCACCTCTAAATGCTGTTACAATGGCAATTAAATTTCAGCATGAGTTTATGAGGGGACATTCAAATGATAACAGCTACTGCTATGGTTTGATTGTTTGTCTCCTCCCAAACTTATGTTGAAGCTTAATCTCCATTGTAACAGTATTAATAGGGTAGAAAATCCAACTACGGTATTTGAGAGGTGAGACCTTTGAGAAGTAGGTACAATTAGACAAGGGAATGAGGGTGGAGCATTATTGGCTTTAGAAGAGGAGAAAGAGAGAGCTGAGCTAGCATGTACAGCCCCTTCACCATGTGTACCCTACACCACCTCAGGACTCTGCAGAGTCCCTGCCAGCAAGAAGCCCCTCTTCAGATGCAGCCCTTTGACCTCAAAACTTCCCATCTTCCATAACTGTAAGAAATTTTGTTTTTTCATAAATTACAGTTTCATGTATTCTGTTATAAGCAACAGAAAACAGACTAAGACAGCAACTATAACAAATTGCTACAAACTTAGTTACTTAAAATAACACAAATTTATTCTCACAGTTCCAGAGGTCAGAAGTTCAAAATGAGTCTCACTGGGCTGTGTTCCCTCTGGAGGCTATAGGAGAGAATTTGTGTTCTTGCCTTTTTCAGCTTCTAGAGTCTATGTGCATTCCTTGGCTTCTGGTCCGCTTCCTCCATCCTCAAAGCCAACAATGTTGGTCCAGGTCCTTCTCAGGCTGCGATCTTTCTGGTTTTCCCTTCTGCACCTATTCCACTTACAAGGACTCTTGTGATTACATTGGGCCCACCCAAATAAGTCAGGATAATTTCCCTATTTTAAGGTCAGCTGATTAGCAACCTTAATTTTTCTTTACCGTGTAAGGTAATATATTCACAAATTCTAATGATTAGGATGTAGACATATTTGGGGGTGCCATTATTCTGCCTACCACAGGAGAGATTACGGACCCCAAACTCTCAACACATGTTCTGATTGACAGCCATCCTTGACTCTTGTCCTCGGAGCATCCCTGCGCCCAGTGCCTCATCCCACTCCCACTTCATGGGTCTCTTCTTCCCTTCCTCCCTCCCTTCTTCTACCTTTTCTTCTCTCCATCCCTCTCTCATTCTCTCATATCTCCCTTCCCTCCCTCCATTTTGTCTATTAGTTACCTCTCCTCAGCCTATAAACCTATTTATGTTTCTCCCACTTATCACAATCTTTCTCAACCCCACATCCCCTCCAGCTACAACAGTATCTTTCTCCCTTTTTTTTAAACAAAATGTCTTGAAAGAGTCCTTCACATTCATTATCTTTTCTCCCTCCTCCCTCACTTATCAACCCATTGCAGTCTGGCTTCTGCTATCACCCCACAGTGTTCTTGCAAACTTTATCAAAGACTTAATTGTTTCTTTCACTGTACATGTTTATGGGGTGCAGTTTGTTGTTTCATTACATGCATATATTGTAAAATGATCTAATAAGAATAGTTAGTATATCTGTCACCTAAACATTTATCATTTCATTGTGGTTATAACATTCAAGATCCTCTTTTCCAGCTCTCTTGAAAGATACAATGCAATGTTAGTAGCTATCTCACTCTAGGGCACCAGAACTTATTCTTCCCGTCTAACTGCAACTTTATAACTTTGTACCAGTCACCAACCTTTGGCCAGTCCCTCCCTCCCCTCCCTTTCCCTGCCTCTTGTAACCACTATTCTACTCTCTATTTGTCTCTCGTTTTCATTTTTTCTCTTTTAAATTTATTTTTCTTAATTGACCCATGATAATTGTATATATTTATGGAGTACAACATAATATTTGGGTACATTCATACTGTGTACAGTGGTCATCTCAGGGTGCTCAGTATATCCATCACTTCAAACTTTTGTCACTTCTTTGTGTTAGGAGCATCCAACATCCTCTTGTCTAGCTATTCGAAGATACACAGTACTTAGTTGTTAACTGTAGTCCCCCTATATTACTATGGAACCCTATATCCCATTATTCCTATCTCTCTAGTATTTGTCCATAACTCCAAAAGAGATTTTTCAGTCCTTGTCCTCTCTGAGATCAGCAGCAGCAGCTAACAGCACTGAATATGCCCACCCCTCCATCCTTCTAGAAATACTTTCTTCTCTTTCTTAGCTTCCATCCATAGCACCACCCACTCCTGGTCTCCTTTGTACTTGTCTGGCTCTCCATTCTTAGTCTCCTTTGCTGGCTACTTGTCCCAGGCTCACCCCTTAAGTGCTCTTCAGGCTCTGACTGGGCCACATTCTCTTCTCACTCTGCACTCCTTTCCATGGCTGGGTGTGTGGTGTTTGGAAAGAGGATCACAGGAGATCTTAAGGCTTTAGTTACCACCCTTACTACACTTGCTAAGCCTTGATTCCTGATTGCTGTCTTGAGTTCAGGCCTCTACCCTGAGCTTTAGACCTTGATATCCAGTTGCCTCCAGCACACCTCCACCAACCATGCCCCAGAGGCACCTGCATCTTCATGTGTTCAGCGCTAAGATCATCATCTTCCACTCAGGCTAGCTGATCTTCCAGTTATTTTTGCTGTACAAAATGTTACCCACATTTCCCCAGTCACTCAGTCAGATGCCTGCCTGGCTGTCATCTTTGATTCCTCCTCTTCTTCAGCCCCAATATCTAATTAGTTTTCATATATAAATGATTTCAGCTCCTAAATCTCTCTTGGATCATAAACTCTTCTCCACTCCTGTTTCACTACCATAATTCAGGACCTGCATTGTCATAAGCAGATGATTACAACAGGCTTGCGGTGCTCACGCTTCCCGTCTTCCATCCTCTCATTGAAGTCAGAGATTCTCCTTGCCTAACACGCAGTTTGGACCTAGTCATTCTCTCACTATTCCATCACCATCATTACCCCTCCATCCTCCTGCTTAACATCCTTTAACGTCTGTCCATTGCTTGGAGCATAAGGTCTAAAGGCCTTCTCCTGCCCTTACAGAGCCCTTTAAAAGTGACCTGCCTCCGCCTCCCTTTCCAGCCTCATCTAATATCTCTCTTCCCCTTTCAGTCTCCCCCAGCCATAATTAACTTCTTAGTGTCTGTAGCTTTTATCTTTGTGCATACATTCCTTCTGCTTGACTACTCCACTGCACATTTTCTCTCTCTCTCTCTCTCTCTCTCTCTCTCTCTCTCTCTTCCCCCCTCCCCCCCTCATCCTCATCCCATTTGGGGCAAGGACAGGCTAACTATTCAGTCCAATTCACAAATTAGATATTAGTTTTTCAAGGAAGCCCCTCCTTGAGCATCGCAGTCTAGTCAAGGGCCCCCATGCATGCTCCCTCAGCCCCTAATGGTCAATGTCCTCATGACTCTTTTTCTGTCTTTCTGCCATCAAATTGTGCCCTCTTAGAGTATACCCTATGCCTGTTTTTGCTGAAGAATCCCCAACACTTGGCACAGGACTGGCACTCACTCATGCCAAGAAAGCTTTCAATAAATATCTTCTGAATGAGTGAATTTCCTTCCATTTATTACATCAAGCACAACAGAGGCTGGCTGGCATCTGGCAAACAGCTATACCAGTCACTAAGAGAGAACAGTGTAAAGAAAATGCCCCACAGATAATCCATAAACACCACTTCTAACCTACTCCATGATCCCCACAACATCTAGATGCCAGGAGATAACACACCCAAACATACCTACAAGCTGGCACTGGAACAGCAGTGCCTTCATTTCTCCTGAGTTAACCAGCGTGGCTCAAACTGCCTCACAGTGTTGTGCAACTCCCAAGAGACACCAAAGCTTTTTACACCTACAAATGCTAGATAAATAGGATTGAACTCTGTTCAGTCCGTGGGGCCTTAAATGGATCACATGACCTCCCTGAGATTCAGTTTCATAATCTATAAAATGAAGATAATGATGGTAACCACTCCAAAGAGTTGTTGTTGGCACTTAGCACAGCGATTCGCATTGAGGAAGCACTTAGTGAGTAATATCTCTAAGTGTTAGTCTCCACTGTCCCTTACAGCACACTCATTTATGTACTCTGGCTCCATGTTTTTCTTTAACTCTTTCATCTCCTAAATTGTTCTGGGTTAGGAGTTTGGGGAAAGGATACCCAGCATAGTCATTTGTTCAATCAACAGTCATTTCCTGAGCCTTCTATTATGTTCTAGACACCACTGGTGTCTGTGAATGTGGAGAGATAAAGAGGGAAGTGGAAAGAAGGAAACTCAAATGCCTCCTACATGTCGGGTGTTTTATACATATTTTCTGCTCTTTTACACCACCAGTATCTCTCCTCCCCAAGAGCAGACTTTTTCCCCAGGAAGAGATTTTGTTACCAGAGAACAAGCAAGATGAATTTTTTTAAAAATAAAAAATTAAAATAAAAAGCCACAAATTGCCAACCCATACTGGAAAGCATATAATTGTGAAGAAACTTGTGATACCTTACACTTGGCACTGATCTGATTAGAGCTCAAGGGATAAACACAAGCATGGTAGTCAGTATTTACCCTGCCAGGCACAGGGACTCTGGGACTTTGGAAACATTGGATTTCCCTCCCTCCAATGTACTTTGCTGCTTTTTTTGCCCAAAATGTGTGGCACACATTTCCTTCATGTAAAAAATAAAAACTATTTCAGACTGCCTTGTACACAGACACAATTAACTTCAGCTTTGATAAATTTGGCTAGAATGCTGGCCCAGAAAGGTCCTTAAAGACCACATAGCTCAAAGTTCTCATCACACAAGTGAATATTTGAAACCTAGAGCTATAGAGGGGCTATTCCAAGTCAAAAACAGTATTGGGATTAGAAGATCTATCCCATGTATATGAGCAGCAATTAATGATTCTAACAATCTTCCATGTGCAGTAGCTCATTTAAACTTTGTAGTCATCCCTGGAAAAGCGGTCTTATGGTACTTAAGTTACATAGAGGTTAAATGACTTCCCCAGGGTCACACAGCTGGGAAAGTGTATAACCCAGATTAGAACTCAGCATTTTTCCTCTCAGTGCTTGTGTCTTTTTACCCTTCACACTGTCTTCAACAACCACCAGCTTTCCCCTACAACCATGTTGGTATCTCAGTCTTCTCATGGATTTGGACAGAGGCCAGTCCCTGTCAAAGCCTCTTACATGCCCACATAAAAATACTTACAAGAGGAGATGGCCATCTGCCCAAGGTTAAGGCCCTGCTACATCTGTCATCATAACTTATTCAAGAGGATTGTAGTGTGACCATGACTCAAAGCCAAAGTGCCTAGAACCAATTTTCAACTGAGGTAACAGAGCCCTAGTCGGCAATATCTCTTATTGATGTTAACTTGGAGGAGGCCAGCTAGTGCCACAGAATCCTGGAAACATTGGCTGCAGCTCATCATAAAATACCAGTTGTATTGGTGTGTTTTTGTTTCTTATAACAGAATACCTGGAATTGGGTAATTTATAAGAAAACAAAATTTATTTCTTATAGTTCAGAGGGTGGTAAGTCCACAGTGCCAGAAGCACATCTGGTGAGGGCGATTTTCTTGATGGTGACTCTCCACAGCAATGCAGGATGTCACATGGCGAGAATGGGCTGAGCAAGAGAGCTAACCTCCTCACTTGCTCTACTTTTAAAGCTACCAGAACCATGCCCATTACCACCCATTAAATCACTAATGGATTAATCCATTCATGAGGGTACAGTCCTCACAATCTAATCAGCTCTTATAGGACCCACCTTTTAATTACCATAGTAGGATTTCCCACCCTCTTAACACTGTTACAGTGGGGATTAAGTTTCTGATACATGAACCTTTGGTGGACACATATAATCCATAGCACCAGCTCAGCGTGGATGTGCCTTGAGGACATTGGATAGCTTCAGGGTCAGGAGCTGCTCTTCCTGACATTAGCATAGAGGGAATGTGGTGACTAATCAGACCTAGGGATTTCACTGTCTGGTATTATTTCTACCAAGAGTTCACTAGCTCTTTACTTTGCTGATAAATACTCATTAAACTTCCAGGTCTCTTCCCAGTTTTATTCTAGGTGCAGCACAATACCACTGAGGGATATTGAACAGGCACATGACATGATCTAGTTTACAATTTAAAAGGGCAGTGCTGTAGTGATCCAGGTGAGAGATCATGATGGAGGCTTGTATGGGGGTGGTGTCCCCTGGGAGGGGGCAGGTATGATTCCAAGCTCAATACGTATTTCAGGAAGAGGGCCTAGTTTAAAGCATATGAAGATCCTATAGCTTTTACCCAACATGACACCCGTTGTTATAAAATTTCATTTGCTGTTATGCAGAGTCTTAAGCCCCCAGCGTGGTGCAGCTTTCAGGGTTCTCCTGAGACTATAATAAAACTGAACAGCCTGCAACAGGACCTAGCAGTGCTATTATTATTTTTCATACACTTGTGTTCATTGTTCATTTCATTTGACCTTTCAGTAACCTGAGTAAGGGCCTGTAGGCTTTAGAATAAAATGAGGGAATGTGTTTGTTGGGCAGCAAGGCTAGAGAGAGGTTGCAAGGATGGGAAAGTCTAAGACCCTGGGTGTGCAGGAAGTTAGCTTGAAATGGAGACACCAATCCCAGGCACCAGAAAGTGTCTTATCCCAAACAGCTCATATGTCCTGCTATCATCTTTCTGGGCCTATGTAAGCCGTTCTCCTGGGATCACAAGTCAGCAAGACTGGCATGCAGGCAGGTTCTCAGGTAGATGATACCTTGTATCTCCCCTGCCACCTTTTATGTACAGAGCCACTATACTCACCACCCACCCTAATGGGTAGGATGGCTGGACAATTAGGACAGATAAATTTGGTTGTATAGCTCATTAGAGTCCCTCTCATTTCTGGGCCTTTGTGTATCCTGTCTTGAATGCCCTTCTCTTTTTTGCCTGGCAAATTGGAATCATCCTTTAAAGCCCAGCTCAGAAGTAATTTTATTCAATAAGTATTTGCTAAATTTGGACTATGGTTTTGGCCTTACACTGTGGTGTACAAGGACAGCTCTCCCTCACAGTGCTTAGTCTAGTAGAAGATTGCAATGAAACATAGTGTTGGGATAGCGAAAGCAATGCAGAGTGGAGTTGAAGCACACAGCATGGCAAAGCAGCTAGTCTGGTAGGACAAGGGCATGAGAAATGGATCTTCCAGGTGAGAAGTGACGGATGAGCAGGAGTCAGCCAGGGGAAGGCAGGGAAGGAAAGAACATTCTAGACTGAAGAAACACCTAATATGTCCCTGAGATGTATTTGGACTTGATGTGGGATTGATATGGCTGACACATAGTGAGTGAGAAAAAGGCATTGTAGCCACGGGAGGCTGAGCAGTGAGCAGGACCACATCACACAGGACTTATAAGACTAGGCTAGATTTTGGATTTTATTCTAGGTGCAGCAGGGTGCCGCTGAAGCGTATGGAACAGGCACGTGATATGATCCAGTTTACAATTTAAAAGGGTAGAGCTATAGTGATCCAGGTGAGAGATTGTGATGGAGGCTTATATTGGGGCGCTGGTAGTGGAAGTGGGGAGGAGGGAATACGGTATTGGATTTAAGTTGAAGATTGAGCTTACAAGATTTTCAGATGTGCTAGTTGTGGGGATAAGAAAGAAGTGTCAAGAATACCTCTGAGGTTTTTAGCCTGAGCATCTGGGTGAATGATGCTTCTATTTATTGATAAAAAAAAATGACCAAGGGAAGAATTGTGAGAGTTGAGGAATCAAGAGTTCTGCTTTGAACATGTCAAAAAATTTGATGTGAAAGAACTAGGCTAGAGATGTCGATTTGGTAGTCATCAGCATAAATGAGGGGTGGCAGTTTTCATACATGTCTGTAACATCTTTGGCTCTCTGTGCTCCTCCTCTTGACTCTGCACTGGCCTTACATATGCTGCATGACCTCCCAGGCTAGGACAGAAAAAGTCATGTAACTTCCACCTGGTTCTCTTGCAACACTTGTTCTCCAGAAGATTCTCTGGATATGTTCCCTATTAGAACCCAGAGGCCATGCTGTGAGAAGCCACAAGGAAGGGCCATGTATAGATGCTCCAGTAAACAGTCCCAAATAGATATATCCTTCAGCCCTCACAGCCCAAATGCCAAACATATGAGTGAAGGTTCCCACTTCCCAGTCTGGTACCAAGAATGTCCTTTATTTTCTCAGTTTAGGACCCATATTTTACCTTGCTGAACAGGACTACATCTTGCTACAGAATCCTCTGCCACACAAAGCTGACAAGTAGATCCTACATGCCTAGACAAGCCATCTCCGCTATGCCCTGTCCACATTCTTGATCTATGGGCATAATAAAAGGTGGCCGTTTTACTTTGGGGTGGTTTGTTACACAACAAAAGATAATAGGCATATGTGGTAACCAAAGCCATCAGGACAGACAGGACCACTCAGGGAGAATGTAGAGAGTGAAAAAAGAACAAGGAAAATACTGGAGGGAACCCCAGCCTTTAAGGGATGTGAGAAGTTGGAAAGAAGAAACAAGAAACAGAAAGGGGGCGGGGGAAAAGAACAGTGATATCCGGAGACTATGGTGTCATGGAAACCAAAGACACAGTTTCAAGAATAAAGTAGTTGTCAACAGTGTCAAATGCTGCTGACAGGTCAAGTAAGATAACTGAAAAATGCCTTTAGGTTTTAGTAAAAGGGTAGTGGTGACTCAGCAAGAGCAGCTTCATTGAAAGCAGATAACAAAATTAGAATATTTTGAGAAGAGAGGAGCAGAGATAAACAACAAAGAAAGAGCTGGCCTTAAACGGAAGGGAGGCCACCTTTTTCCTGTGACAGAAGAGAAAGGAGAGGCTTTGTGTGCAGAACCCGGGAAGTCTGTGTATTTGGTCATAAGAAGTGTAAGGAGTTTCTTTCTGCGGATTTCTGTTCTCCCATGAGCTGAACCTTGGAGGAGGAAACAAAGGGGGAGATGTATTTTGTTTCCACTCTGTGCTCTCAGCTTACCTGGGGACCCCCTGCTTGGCATCAGCATCCCCTCAATCTCCTCAGTTTAGTATCCAACTTCTCCCGTGCTGGGACTGGAGCTGGGCTACTAATCTTGGGGCAAGGATATGGGGGGGGGAGTGGGGGGATGGGGAGCTTACTGCTAGATCTTACTTGGTGTTTAGTCAAATTTTTTTGAAGCTGCCAATCCATATGAGTTGTGTCACAGGAAACCAAAGGATGGGATTTGTGCTTCTGGGGTGGGCTGGCATGAGGGCAGCTGCTAGCAGAATCAGGGTGGGGAAGCCCGGGATGTGGTGACATTCGGGGGAAGCTGTTGGACGAGTACTCTGTTGACTTGGCTCCAATCAAAATTTGATTTCACTTATGAAGAAACTAAATCTCAGCTAAGGGGAGGGATTTGCCAAACATTATACAGCAACTGTGATGGGACTGAACCCTGGCTGAAATTCACGTTCTCTCAAATGTTTTTCCCATGTCATCAAACTGTTGGAACTGAGGCAGAAGGAAGAGAGAACAGGCCTAGGCTGCCTCAGCCATTTGCAACAACATGGATGGAACTGGAGGATGTTATGCTAAGTGAAATTTTAAAAAGGCCAGACGCAGAAAGACACATACTGCATGATCTCACTTACATGTGGAATCTAAAAACAAACCACCACAAAAAAAACCCCAAACCTAAAACTCAAATACATAGAATTAACTATAATAATCATTTCAGTATGTGTATGTTTATCAAAACATCATATTGTATACTTTAAATATATACAGTAAGAAAAGAAACACAAGAAAAGGAAGGAGGCCCCTGAAAGCAGCTTTCCCATCAACGAAGGCAGGCAACTTTAGCCTCACTCCAGTCAGTGGTCACATGATTTTCTCAGGCTAAAGGGAGCTTGTGTAATTAGAAACTGTTGAAGCCGAAGAGGAGAGGTCACTGCCTCCAATTCTAGGGCTTTGACAAAATTTTCCCTAGTTGCTTCCTTTATCTTCCATCTCCCTTCCTATTCTTTCCATCTTCTGCTGGATCACTTGCAAGGATTCAGCGTTACAGAGGTCCTCCTTCCCAAGTCCAGCCTGGAGAGCCCTTAGAAAGGTGTCATAACACATGTATCTTGAATGGGCCAGTGAGCTATGCATGAGGCTTTCAAAGGGGTGTGGTACTCAGTGACACCTTCCTCTCTTGCCTTTAACACTCACTCTAGCATAAGGAACGAATAGATCATTAAATGAACCCCCCTGATTCAAAAGCCCATAGGAGCAGACAGTTTTCTATTTGTTTTTTAAAAAACCATTTAAAGTAGCTTAAGACAGAGCACATTTACTAGTACTGGGATGCTCCTAGAGCTACTTTAGAGGGCTGAACATTGCATTTGTTTGTTTCCATTAGTCTCCATTGATCATGCTTGGCTAATGTCCTCTCCAGCATCACCCTGAAGAAACCCTCCACCATGTAGTTCTGATCTAGATTAGCATTTATTCAATAAATATTTATCGAGTGCTGTATTAGTCCATTTTTGTTGCTTATAACAAAATACATGGAACTGGGTAATTTATAAAGAAAATGAAATTTATTGCTTACAGTTTCTGAGGCTGGGAAGTCCAAAGTCCACTTGGTGGTGGTGACAGTGACCCAAGGGTCTCACATTGCAAGATGGTGGAAGCAGAGAGAGAGAAAGACAGACTCTCCTCTTCTTTTAAAGCCCTCAGAACCATACCCTTGACCACCATTTTTAATCCATAGACTACTGCACAGTCTTACAATCCAATCACCTCTTCAAGGCCCCACCTTACAATTACCATAATAGGATTTCCCACCCTCTTTACAGTCACAGTGGGGGCTAAGTATCAAATACAAAAAAACTTAGGGGACAAAATTCAAGCTTCAGTGAGTTTGGGGGGACATAATTCAATCCACTACAAGTGCCTGCTATTTGCTAGACAGTCTTCTATCAGCCTCTAGATTGGTATTCTTACTGAACTACTGGGGATATCTCTCTCATGCTCTAAATACTATAAAATTTCAAGTCCAGAGGTACCGGTCCCAGCCCTGGGGCAGGGTTTCAAACTCTAGGGGAGCTCAGCAACAGAAGTGCTGATGGGAAGAGCTTGAGCTTTCAAATGGTTTTCAGAAGCAAAGAAGTCTCAGAAGGTTCTTAAGGAAACAATACTTAAATATTGGTATCATTATGGAAAACAATATGGAGGTTCTTTAAACAACTGCAGATAGAACTGCCATATGATCCAGCAATCCCACTGCTGGGTATATGCCCAAAGTAATGGAAATCATCATGTCGAAGGGATACCTGAACTCCCATGTTCATCATAGCTATACTTATAATATAACCAACCTAAATGTCCATTGACAGATGACTGGATAAGGAAAATGGCATATATACACAGTGGAATACTACTAAGCCACACAAAATTCAACATTCGCTCATGATAAAGACTATCTACAAGTTAGGTATAGATGGAAAGTATCTCAACATAATTAAAGCCATATATGATAAGCCCACTGCCAATATCATCCTGAACGGGGAAAACCTGAAAGCTTTTCCATTAAGAACAGGAACTAGACAAGGATGCCCACCCTCACCACTCCTACTCAACACAGTGTTGGAAGTACTAGCCAGAGCAATCAGAGAAGAGAAGGAAGTAAAGGGCATCCAGATTGGAAAAGATGTAGTCAAACTGTCCCTGTTTGCAGATGACATGATCCTATATATCAAACAACCTAAAGCTTCTACAAAAAAACTCTTAGAGTTGATAAATGATTTCAGCAAACTTGCAGGATACAAAATCAATGCAAAAAAAAAAAAAATCAGTAGCATTTCTATACTCCACCAGCGAACATGCAGAAAAAGAAGTCAAGAAAGCTAGCCATTTACAATAGCCACCAAAAACACAAAATACTTAGCAATAAAGTTAACAAAGGATGTGAAAAATCTCTACAATGAGAACTACAAACCACTGTTGAGAGAAATTAAAGAGGACACAAGAAGATGGAAAGATATCCCATGCTCTTGGATTGGAAGAATCAACAATGTGAAAATGTCCATACTACCCAAAGTGATATACAAATGTAATGCAATCCCCATCAAAATTCCAATGACATTTCTCTCAGAAATGGAAAAAACTATCCTAACATTTATATGGAGTAACAAAAGACCATGCATAGCCAAAGCAATTCTGAGCAAAAAAAATAAAGCTGGAGGCATAAGACTACCTGATTTTAAACTTACTACAAAGCTATAATAACCAAAACAGCATGGTACTGGCATTGAAACAGACACACAGATCAATGGAATAGAATAGAGAATCCAGAAATCAACCCATCATGTACAGCCATCTGATCTTTGAAAAAGGCCCCAAGTCTATACATTGGGGAAGAGACTGCCTCTTCAGCAAATGGTGCTGGGATAACTGGATATCCATATGCAGGAGAATGAAACTAGACCCATACCTCTCACCGTATACCAAAATCAACTCATAATGGACTAAATAATTAAATATACACCCTGAAACAATAAAACTTCTTAAATAAAGCATATGGGAAACACTCCAGGAAGTTAGGACTGGGCACAGACTTCATGAATATGACCCCAAGCACGGGCAACCAAAGGAAAAATAAAGAAATGGGATTATACCAAACTAAAAAGCTTCTGCACAGCAAAAGAAATAATTAACAGAATTAAGACAGCCAACACAGCGGGAGAAAATATTTGCAAAATATACATCTGACAAAGGATTAATTTCCAGGATATACAAGGAACTGGAAAACTTCACAGCAAAAAAACAAGTAACCCAATTAAAAAAATGGGCAAAGGAGCTAAATAGGTATTTCTGAAAGGAAGATATATGAATGGCCAACAGACACAGGAAAAAATGCTCAATGTCACTGAGCATTTGGGAAATGCAAATCAAAACCACACTGAGATATCATCTTACTCCAGTTAGGATGGCTAATATCCCAAAATCTGTGAACTATAAATGATGGTGAGGTTGTGGAGAAAAAGGAACTCTCATACACTGTTGGTGGGACTGCAAAATGGCACAGCCTTTATGGAAAATGGTATGGAGGTTCCTCCAACAATTGCAGATAGATCTACCATATGACCCAGATATTCCATGGCTGGGAATATACCCAGAGGAATGGAAATCATCATGTCGAAGGTATACCTGTACTCCAATATTCATTGCAGCACTATTTACAATAGGAATCAGCCCAAATGTCCATCATCAGATGAGTGGATACAGAAAATGTGGTATATTTACACAATGGAATGCTACTCTGCTATAAAAAAGAATGAAATACTGCCATATGCAACAACATGGATGGACTTAGAGAAAATTATATTAAGTGAAACAAGTCAGGCACAGAAAGAGAAATACCACATATTCTCACTTATCTGTGGGAGCTAGAAATGAATGAATATTCAAACAAACAAGGAGGGGCTGGGAAGAAGACAAAACAACCACAATTCATTGACGTTGTTAAGACAAGCAAACAGATATGAGGTTGATGGGAGGGAGGGGGGAGAGGGAGGATTCCATAAAGGGACACAAAAATCAGTCACATTGTATATTGTTAAAATAAAATTAAATTAAAAAAATAAATAAAATAAAATGGTGAATGGTGCCAAGTGGCCCTTTCTTGAAAAAAACAAAAAAAGAATGAAATTCTGCCATTTGCAGCAACATGGATGAGCTCAGAGAAAATTATGTTGAAAAATTATGTGAAATAAGTCAGGCACAGAAAGAGAAATACCGCATGTCCTCACTCATAAGTGAGAGGGAGGGAGGAAGGGAGGCAGGAAAGAAACACTACTACAATAATACATTGAACTTTCAGAAGGAGAGAACAGAACTGTTGTTACTAGAGGTGGGAAAGTGGGAAGGGGATGGGGTTAGCGAGAAATTGGCTAATACACAAAAAGAATGATTATGTTTTATAATGATGGATGTTAATTATTCTGATTTGACCATCACATATTATATACAAATATTGATAGTCAAATATGTATAACCAATTATGTTTCAGTTTAAGAAAAAGAATGTGAGTTGGTGTGGCATAAAGATGTAAGAATAGAAACTGCTAGAAAAAAATATTGGTGTCACGCAGTTTTACAAAAACGGCTGCCACCTGTGCCTCATGTGGTTCTTCTGGGACATGATTAAACTGGTCAGGGACCGTGGGATTGCTGCAGCAGCAGGGCATCCATCAGGTGATCACAGGGCTGGAATGCACATTGAGGGTTAGATTGTCTAAGTCCCTGCTTTTATTTCAACAAGAAAACCTTTTATAAATTTGAAATGTTCTCCCAATGATATTTCCCCCATCCCTTAGGAGTCTGGTAATTTTCTCAAGCAGATCTCATGAAATTATTTCTTAGATTTCTCCTAACTCTGAAAGAAATAAAGGTCATCATCCATTTCCCAACATATGGCTCAATCAACCAGACCCTCACTCTCACTTTGCCTAAAAACTATTGCCTAAGGCAACTATTGCCTAAGGGAAGTAGTAATCAATGGAAAAGAGAAAGTCTTTGGAATTGCACTGAAAATACTTTTCTCTGTTTCTTGGGAGTGGGTGCATTTAGCAAAGGAAGCAATACAACTGCTTCTTTCTTTTTCATATTGGGTAATAAGACCCCTGAGCCAGGCAAAGCTGTGATTCACACGGGTTCCATTTTGGATCATTTGCAGTAGAGCTCTTACTCTGGAGATACCTTTCTGCCCGCTTATTCTAGTGGTGTTAAGAAATGGAAAGTAAAGGTGGCACAAAAGTGGGGGTGAAAGTCAAGAACACAGTACCGTCTGTTAGGCAAAGAGTGACCAAAAAAAGTTCTCCAGCCCAAGTACAATTCAGAAAGAGTTTAATAAACAGCCACTAAACATTGCACCAAAGCATTTGAAACACAATTTCTACAGAAAGGCAAAGGTCAGGCTTCCATCTAAATTTCTTAAGACAATCATTGACAGCCCCGCCCACCCCACCCCCCATCCCCACATATCCACAAGACTATACTCTTCTAGTCATAAATTTACCTACAGACACGGTCTTAAGAATAATGGGACTGGCATGCATAATCCCAGCAATGGCAAGGAAGCAGGGGATGGGAGAAGAATGTATGAAAAAGGCAATCAGCAGCCAGTGATACACCCCTTAGGAGCTTTGTTCAGAGAGCGGTCAGGGAGAATCTCCTTATGGTGCCATCTGTGACTTTACCTTGGGCTTCTAGGATACTCTGGGCTAGTGCAGATATTCAGATCCAAAGTGGCTGGGGCTGCTGTCTTAAACAGTGGTCTCCTTAGATGACACATTGTGACTTTCTAAAAAACCTCTCTGATGTCCATCCAAACTGTACTCATGACCCAGAAGGCATACTGAGATTGTGCTGATTCTGAGGTCAAAATGGAGCTGGCTTTTCAGTCCTTTCTTCATTTTGGCCTTCAGAACGGGGCACATAATAGTTCTTTATTAAAGACACTTGTATGGAGCCTAGGCAGACCATTCAAACTTCTGAGACTCGGTTTTTCTACCTTATAAAAATTTTGTATTTATACCTCTTCCTTTTACTCACATTATGATTAAGAACACGTAATGAGATCAAATGGCCTCTAAATAATGTATTATAAAACTGGTAATAAAGTTAATGAATTAGTTGACTCAAAAATTGACTAGAGATATTTGTATGAATTTCTAATTCACCCCTCATAGAATCTGCATCAAAAGAGGACCAGAGGTTTCTGACATGGTGGGAGCAAAATGCCTGGGCCTGGGCTAGAGTGTGGAGTGTGGAGGGTATGGAAAAATGAATTTGACCTTTACCTGCCAGTGGTCTTCTTTTTTGAGCCAGACTTCAATCCTCAACTACAGTCTACCCCAAACCTCTTGCCCTGTCTGGTATTTTATTAGTTGCCTTGGCAGGGAGATAACTTTCCTATCTTTCCCATATTTTTAAAATTCTCATGTAGGCATTTGGTCTAGATTTTTTGTTGTTGTTTCTATTTTTACCTTTTTAGTTTAAATAAGAAATATCTGATCTTTTTTCCTGAAGAGTTTGCAGGCAGTAATGAGTCCAAACTAAGCAGTGCCCAGCTGGCTACAAATGGGTCAAAGGCATTGAAGGAAAAGGATTTTCCTGGAAGGAAGATATACCAAGAAAGATACTATTTTCCCGAGGGGCTGGACATAGGAGGGCACCAGCCATTTTTGTGCCAGGCTGGCCCAGTTAGTTCTATTAGTTTTGGCCATACATAGTAGACAGTGGCGAGGCTCAGCTGTCTCCACTCATCTCCAAGCCAAGAAAGGCATTGGGGGCCATGGTCAGATGTTATAACTGGCTCCTGCCTTTGCTATCAGTACTTATGCCTTGTAAGGCCCGGCTGCAGGCAGGGGAAGTGACAAGCAGGACCACATGGGATAGCCCAAGCTGGTTCACTAGTGTCAGAATCATCTGATCCAGACCAGTCAACAATTCTCCTCGGTCTGGACCTCTCAAAGAGCCAAGGTTCCCACTAGAGAGAAGAGAGTCTCCTGTTCTTTCTGCAGTGGGCAGAATGCAATAAAATACATGCAGTGCCCTCAGCTGGGGGAGACTGGCAGACGAAGATGAGCAACTGGACAAATGGCAGTGTTTGGCTCTGATGGGGGTACACTCAGCAATGTTATAGGGATAAGTAATTTTTCTGTGGTCAATTTTTCATTGAGATTCACAAATATGAATTGAGAGTCCCAGCTTGGTAGAGGGTTAAAAAGAAGAATCCTGGAACACATGAAGGGGAGCCCTGGGGGTTGGGTGCCTGTTTGCCTCATGGGGTATACAGTGCTCTGCTTGCTGTGCCGCCACCACTATCTAATGTTTGCGGATCATGCCCTTGATAGCTGACTCCCGGTTGACATATGTGGCCCAATAGACCAGATTGAATATGGCAAAGAGCACAGGAAAGATGATGCGAGAAATTTTGTCAACCTTGCTGACACTGTTGTAGGTCTTGGTCTCAGTCGGGCTGTCCTGCACATAGGTGGCCTTGGGTGAAGCAATGATGGTTGGGGTTGAGGAGGCACTGGGAGTAGCGCCCTTGGAGATGGTGGAGAACTCAGTGTCCTTGGCCAGGTTGATGGGATAGGTGGTCCCCACGATGTTGAAGGTGGTGCTGGTTTTCTTTGTTGGGGCTGCTGGTGTTTTCTTCTAGGAGTCAGGAAAAAGAGGGGAGAAGGGGAGAACAAAACAAAATCTAATTAGTTCACTACACAGAGTACCTTTAGAGACTGCAGGGAGGAGAAGCCATGAGGGAAGTTAAGAAACAGGAACCATGATGCCAATAGCACTAAGTAGCCAGGTTTATGTTTAGGGATAATTGAAGATGAGTTTGAAAACAGAAAACTCGATCATCTTGGCTTATTAGCTATGTGGCTCTGGCTAAGTCACTTTTCCCCTTTGAGCTTCGGGTTCTTCGTCTATAAAATGAGGATCAGAATACTTGGCAGGGTTGTTAGGAGGATCAAATGAGAGAATGGTGGCAGAAGTCACTGGTAAACTGTGGAATGTCAGTCACATGTGGGGTCTTAGATATCATGTGATTTGATTCTCACAGGAACCCTGTGAGGTAGGTAAGTGAGATTACTTCCTTTTGGCAGATGAGAAAATTCAGGCTCAGACCAAGTGGTGGAGCCCACGCTAGCAGTCTGGACTCCTGACTTTAATCAAGTACTGCACCTTGCTGCTTTCTATAGGCACAAGACACTTTTTGGTTACCCGAGAAATAACTCCAAAAGTCAGCGACCATCAAGTGGCACATCTCCTGTGAGGAAGAGAGCTCAGTGAGTCTGAAAAGTCATTTCATCTTAAAGACACAGTAAATACTATGGCATGTTTACATGCATCATTAAACAGCATCCCACCCTCATGCACTGTAAATGTATCAGCAAGCTTGGGGGCACACCAAGGTTTTCTAGTCTTATAAGGCTGCAGGCAGGAGCCACAGCATCCCCACAGAGCTATGCAAATGACCCCCTCTCATACAGCAAAGGCAGAGAAAGCTGGGAGCTTGCTATGGCACCGCCCTTTAGGCTTATTTTTCAAAGTAAAATAAGCCCCGAACACCCATTAGGAAGTAAGCGCACACACGTGTGTGCATTCGTTCTCACATATGTGCACTTGTGTATTCGTGGAGCCTCACTAGTGCTCCCTTGATGAAGAAAAGAAAAGAAGAAACCAAGCTTAGGCACGGATCAGAACAGGGAGGCTGAGAAACAGGAGAAGCTAAGAGAGAAGGCCAGCCTCAGACTCAGGCCAAAAGCAGTGAGTCTACAGATTGCTGCCTCACTCCACACTCTGGCCTTTTCTTCCTTCCATTCTGCTTTGACTCTAGGGAGAAGTGGACATAGATGAGCTTAAAAAATGCCCCAGTTTCGGGAGCGCCACCACACTCCCAAGCGGCGCACTGTAGCAGTGCGCCACCAGGCCGGCCCCAGGCTTTACTTCTTTACTCCTCTACTTCCTACTTATTTCCTTCCTGGGTTTCTTTATTCCCACCCTCTCTTACTAAACCCTTTCTCCTAATCTCTATTTCTTTTCTTCTTTACTTCAGAGTCCCCATCACTTTTATCTTTTCTCCTTTAGACTTCACTGCCATTTACCTTCCTAATCCCAATGATAACTTTTTGCCCAGTATTTACTGAATGTCTACTGGGCCAAGAACTATGCTAGGTATTTTGAAATAAGTAGAAAGGTTAAAAGATGAGGGCCGGCCCAGTGGCGCACTGTAGCAGTGACACTCCACTTGGGAGTGCAGCGGCGCTCCCGCCGAGGGTTCGGATCCCACATACAGACCGGTTCCCGCTCACTGGCTGAGCGAGGTGCGGGCACGGCACCAAGGGTTGTGATCCCGTTGCCGGTCCCGGTCCGGTACGGGCGCGACACTGAGGGTTGCGATCCATTGCCAGACACGAATAAAAGACAAAAAGGAAAAAAAAAAGATGAGTCAGCTTGAGTCCCTGAACCCTGAATTCCAGGAGCTCACAGTCCAATGTGGGAGAGAGCCTTATGAACACATCATTGTCATATGAGGAGTCTTCAAAAGGTTCATGGAAATATTAGTATTAACCTTTTAATTCCATTTCTCAAAAACTTTTTGAAGTACCCTCATACAATGTGATTAGAGTTCTAACAGATCTGAGCAAAGTGCTAGGGGAATTTTGTAGGGGGAGGAACAAAATACCTGCAGGTGTTGGAAAAGGTGGTTCAGAGAAAGCAATGAGGTTTGTGGTCTGAGTCAGAAAAGATGAGCAGGAGCTCATCAGATGAAGATGCAGCAAAATCCAGTGCATAGGCCAAGGGAACTGTTTGAGAGATGACAAAAAGTTTGCTGTAACTGGATCACAGTGCGCATGACAAAGAGTTGCATGAACTGAGGCTGTGCAGACAGGCAGAAGCGAGATCTTGAAAGGCCTTGTATGCCTTGCTCTCTTGCTCGGCCTGCCTATGCTGGCTTTAGCATTTTCAATCAGGGATGGGGGTGTTGGTTTAAGTAGATGAACAGTCTGACTAATAGCAATACTGTCTAAAAAGCAGTATTGTTCTCTCTCTTTGAGGATTGCAGTCACACTGCTACAAGCAGAAGGAGGACAGAACTCTAAGGCTTCCAAGAATCTTGTAAATGCTTTAAATACCACATGGAACTCGTTTATAATTAGCAAATTCATTGTGTGAATAGAGTCCTGCTGCTAAATGTCTTGGCTATTAAATAAAAGAGCACTTTATTTGTTTGCCTGCTTACTTATTAATTTACTTAGTAATCTCTTTTTTCATGGGTAGAGCAAAAGAAAAAAAAAGAAAGAAAAGAAAAAGGAAAGAAAAAGAAAAAAAAAACACTTCTCTGACTTTGCTGTAAGCTTTCACATGTTATTTCATTTAGTCATCTTATAAGCCAGTTATTACCAAGTCTCTGAAACAATCATTCTGAACAACAAACACTTAATTTTGCTCTGTAGACACTTTGTATTCTATAGATGGAGGGAAGCAGCAATTGATTTAATCACAGATTTTTAAAACAATAGATTATCTTAATTTCTCTCATAATTTCCAACATGATACGTTTTAATGAGCCACTCTAATTTTTACCTAAATTATCAAAAAAGGAAATCAAATCAAATATGTAAAGAATTCTTAGAACTCAATATAAAAAATAATAACCAAATTAAATAGTGGTAAAATGATTTAAACAGGAAAAAAAAAGTTGTAGTGTCAAGAAGACAGAAGCAGGAGGCAGAGATTAATGGTTAATACTTCCCCATTTCTGCATCTAGTTTTTTAGTACTTCTTGCTGTGGAATTTGATAGATACAGACTAGACTGATGACTGACAACTTTGACCAAGTTGCCATTTTATTCTTACCTCCATAAGTGCTTGGCTCTTAGGCACATGGTGGGTGCTTACTGAATGAAAAAATACCCCCCTTATTGAGATTCTCAATGTGGTTTCTGGTTTGTTCCCCATGAGTCTTGACCTCTGCTATAAAGAGACCATATTCCTATAGTTCAGCCTGAGGTAATTTCTATTCCAAAAAGCTGAAACTGACTCCTCTAAATTCTCCAAGTAGTTGGAATGCAGGATAAGAACACCTTTCTTTCTAAATAGCCACTTCATGTGCATTCTGGGATGAGACATTGAAAAATTTTGTAGACAAATGCATGTCCAACTCAGGAATCTTCCTCAGATGGCATTCCTGACAACTGTTTCTAAACGTACTAATTAGAGGGTTAGTTTGGGTTCCAAATGTACTTAAAACCCAACCAGGATCTTGGAGTATATGCTTACATGGTCCAGTGCTTCTGTGTTAATCTCCTTACAGATACCCAGCTATCCTGAACCCCAGTTTCCAGAAGTAAGACAAAGCAATGGAATATATGCCATGTAGGATTTAAAGATGCAAACACTGTGATTTTTCTTTTTCCCCACTGTTTATTTAGGAGAGTATGTTTAGTTTCCAAACATTTGTGAGTATTCTAAATTTCTTTCTGTTATTGTGGTCAGAGAACATATTTTCTATGATCTTAGTCTTTTTTTTAACGAAGAAATAATTTAAACAACAACCAAAAAAGTTTCCCATTCCCAGCAACCTCAGTTCTGTTCTTTTCTCTTATAAAGTTCGATGGATAGCAGTGGGAAAGGGAGAGAAGAAATGGAGAAAGGGAGGAATTGGTAAAGGGCCACAAAAACCAGTGGCATTGTATAGTTATGAATATACTAATTTTAAAAAACCCAATTAAAAAATAAGCAAAGGACTTAGACATTTCCCCAAAGAAGATATACAAATGGCTAACAGTTGCACATGAGATGCTCAGCATCACTAGTTGCTAGGCAAATACAAATCAAAACCACAATGAGATACCACTTCACATCCATTAGAATGGCTAATATCAAAAAAACAGAAGATAACAAATGTTGGCAAGGATGTAGAGAAATTGGAGTCCTTGTGCACTGTTGTGAATGTAAAATGGCGTAGCCACTAGAGAAAACGGTATGGTGGTTCCTTATAAAATTACACATAGAATTACCATAAAATCTGGCAGTTCCACTTCTGGGTATATACCACCCCCCCACACCCCGCAAATTAAAATCAGTGTCTCAAGGAGATATTTGTACAGCCATGTTTATAGCAGCATTATTCCCAAAAGTCTAATCATGGAAACAGCCCATGCATCCATTGAGAGAAGAATCAATAAACAAAATGTGGTATACATACACAATGGAATATTATTCAACCTTAAAAAGAAAAGATATTCTGACATATACTACAACATGGATGAACCTTGAAGACACTATGCTGAGTGAAATAATCCAGTCACAAAAGGACAAAAGTTATATGATTCCACTTATATGAGGTACCTAGAGTAGCAAATACATACAGACAAGTGGAATGATGGTTGCCAGATGCTAGGGTAGGGGGTAATGGTGAGTTGTTAGTTAATGAGTACAGAATTACAATTTTGCAAAATGAAGAGTTCTGGAGATTGACTGCACCATGATGTGAATTTACTTAACAATACTGAACCATATACATAAAAATGACAGTAATGGTAAATTTTATGTTTTACATATTTTACCACAATTAAAAATTATACATATATATACACAAACATACACACAAGGGGTCTTTAAAAAGTTTATGAAAAATGTGTATTATGAAAAAACTATGCACGGATTTTAAAAAAAAATGTTTGCACCAAAATAAAGTCATACTAACTTGCTATAACACGTCTGAAAAGTATCTACTCTGAGGCATCAAGAAGAATAAGACTCAGTTTGAAAAGAGCCCCTATCAGAGAAACATGAATTCTGCTAAAACTGAAGCAAGAACAAATATCAAATTTATGGTGAAGCTTGAGTGAAAGCATGGTGAAATTACTGATGCTTTACAAAAAGTTTATGGGGACAGTGCCCCACAGTAATCAGCAGTTTACAAATGAGTAACTTGTTTTAAGAAAGAATGAGATGTTGAAAATGAAGCCTGCAGTGACAGACTATCCACATCAATTTGTGAGGAAAAAATTAATCTCATTCATTCCCTAATTGAAGAAGATCAACAATTAGTGACAGAAACAATAGCCAACACAACAGACATCTCAATGGCTTCAGCTTACATAATTCTGACTGAAAAATTACATTTGAGCAAACTTTCCAACAGTTTGTGTACCCAAACTGTTGCACTCAGCTCAGCTGCAGACAAGAACAGAGCTTTCAATGGACATTTTAAACAAGTGGGATCAATATCCAGAAGCATTTCTTCAAAGCATTATAGCAGGAGCTTAAACATGGCTTTACCAGTATGATCCTAAGGACAAAGCACAAAGCCATGGCCACCAAGAGGTGGAAGTGGTCCAGTCAAAGCCAAAACAGATGGGTCAAGAACAAAGGTCATGTCAACAGTTTTTTTATGACGCTCAAGGCATTTTGCTAGTTGACTTTCTGGAGGGCCAAAGAACAATCACTTACAATGTTTGTGTTTTGAGAAAGGTACCCAAAGCTTTAGCAGAAAAACGCTCAAGAAAGCTTCACTGGAAAAGCCTTTTCTACCACAACAATGCTGCTGCTCATTCCTCTTACCAAACAAGGGCAGGAGAAATCATTAATCCACCTTACAGTCCTGATTTGGCTCCTTCCAACTTCTTTTTGTTTCCTAATCTTAAAAAATATTTAAAGGGCACCCATTTTTCTTCAGTGAATAATGTATAAAAGACTGCATTGACGTGGTTAAATTCCTCAAACCCTCAGTTCTTTAGGGATGGATTCAAGGGCTGGCATTACAAAAGTGTCTTGACCTTAATGGAGTTTATGTTGAGAAATAAAGTTTATATTTTATCTTTTAATTCCATTTTTCCACAAACTTTTCGAAGTCCCCTCATATGTCTTCTTTTGAGAAATGTCTATTCAGGTCCTTTGCCAATTTTTTTATTGAGTTATTTTTTGTCTTGCTACTTAATTGTTTGAGTCCCTTGTATATTTGGGATATTAGCCTATGATGAGATGTATGACTTGAAATATTTTCTCCCATTCCGTAGGTTGTCTCTTTGCTTTGCTGATGGTTTCCTTGGCTGAACAGAAGCTTTTTAGTTTTGTGTAATTTCACTTGTCTATTTTTGCTTTTGCTGCCCATGTTTTTGGGATCATATGCAAATTTGGGGACATATCCAAAAAAATCATTGTCCAGACCAATGCCATAGAGCTTTTCCTCTATGTTTTCTTCTACAAGTTTTACAGTTTCAGGTCTTATATTTTAAGTCTTTTATTCCATTTTGAGTTAATTTTTGTGTACAATGTAAGAGAGGTGCTGTAGAGGTAGAGCTGGGTCTCTGGTGCTCACAGACCCCTTGAGCCAGTTTACAAACCTTTCACACGCTATGAGCTAGGTAACCAGCAAAAAGGTCCTTGGAGCCTTGGCTGAAGTAGGAATGAATAGTCTTTATTCAGCACACACATATCTGATAGCTAAACAGTACAAAGAGAAACTCAGAAACTCAACTGCTACAGGCAAAGTCCAAAGAAAAACTGAACAGCTGCCAGCACAGTAAACGTGCTCTATTTTTAGACACGCGCTCTGCAGGCCAGCTTCCTTCACAAACTGCAGAACACACAATAGCAATTAACTAAAAAGATACATTGGTGCATGTGCCCACTAACTCCATGCACATACAACTGGTTTATAAGAAATGTGTTGCTTGACCCCCACCCGGACCTGAGTTGAGGGAGCCTGACTAAATTATCCTATTTTCCCCACAGGTGCCAATTTCATTCTTCTGCATGTGGCTATCCAGTTTTCCCAACACCATTTATTGAATCAACCATCCCCATTGAGTGTTCTTGGCACCTTTGTTGAAAATCAATTGACAGTAAATACTTAGGTTTATTTCTGGCTTTCTGTTCTTTTCCACTGGTAAATGTGTTTGTTTTTATGCCAATACCATGCTATTTTGATTACAATAGCTTTATAATATATTTTGAAATCAGGGAATGTGATACCTCCAGCTTTGTTCATTTTGTTCAAATTTGCTTTGGCTATTCAGGGTCTTTTGTTGATCCATATGAATTTTTGATTGCTTTCTCTATTTTTATAAAAAAAAAAGGCATTGAAACTTTTGATAGGGATTGCACTGAATCTGTATATCAGTGGGTAGTATGAACATTTTAACAGTATTAATTCTTCCAATCCATGAACACTGGATATCTTTTCCATTTAATTGTCTTCAATTTTTTCATCAATGTTTTATAGTTTCTGTGTACTAATCTTTCACCTCCTTGGTTAAATTTATTACTAAGTATTTTATTTTTTGTAGCTATTGTAAATGGAATCATTTTATTAATTTCTTTTTCGGATACACCATTGGTAATGTACTATCAATGCAACTAATTTTTGCATGTTGACCTTGTATCCTGCAACTTTAGTGAATTCATTTTCTAGTTCTAAGAGATTTTTGGTAGAGTATTTACAGTTTTATATATAGAAGATCATGTCATTTGCAAACAGGAAGTACTTAACTTTTTCCTTTTTAATTTGCATGCATTTTATTTATTTTTGCATAATTGCTCTGGTTAGGACTTCCATTATTATGTTGAATAGAAGTGTCAAGAGTGGGCATCCTTGTCTTGTTCCTGGTCTTAGACGAAAAGCTTTCAACTTTTCACCATTGTATATGACATTAGCTGTGGGTTTGTCATAAATAGCTTTTATTATGTTGTGGTGCATTCCTTCTATACCTAATTTGTTAAGAGTTTTTAATCATAACAGGATGTTAAATTTGTCAAATGCTTTTTCTGCATCTATTAAGATGATCATATTTTTTTCTTTTTTTTATTGAAACATAATTATACATATTTTGGGTATACAGTGTTGACTATCAGTATTTGTGTACAATATGTGATAATCAAATCAATATTATTAGCATGTTCATTATTACAAATTATAATTATTCTTTGTGTTCCTTACCCAATTTCTTCATTCTATTAATTTGGTGTATCACATGTATAGATTTGCATATGTTAAACCAACTTTGCATCTTAGGAGTAAATTCCACTTCATCATGGTGAATTATTCTTTTAATGTACTATTGAATTTGATTTGCTAGTATTTTGTTGAGAATTTTTGCATCTATGTTCATCAGGAATATTGGCCTGTAGTTTTTTGTTGATATCCTTGTCTGGCCTGATACCTTGTATCAGGGTAATGCTGGCCTTACAAAATGAGTTTAAAAGTTTTCCCTCTTCTTCAATTTTTTGTAAGGGTTTGAGACAAATTGGTATTTGTTCTTTTTAAAGTGTTTTGCAGAATTCAGCAGTGAAAACATCAGGTTCTGGGTTCTTTTGTGATGTGAGACTGTTTATTATTGATCCAATCTTCTTGTTATTGGTTTGTACAGAGTTCCTATTTCTTCATGATTCAGTATTGGTAGGTAATATTTTTTTTTTTTTTGTCTTTTGTCTTTTTTCCGTGTCCGGCAACGGATTGCAACCCTCAGTGTTGCCCCCGCACCGGACCGGGGACCGGCAACGGGATTGCAAGCCTCGGTGTTGCTCCCGCGCCTCGCTCAGCCAGTGAGCGGGAGCCGGTCTGTATGCGGGATCCGAACCCTCGGATGGGAGCGCCGCCGCGCTTCCCAAGCGGCGCACTATCCAGTGCACCACCGGGAAGGCCCTTGGTAGGTAATATTTATCTAGGTATTTATCTATTTCTTCTAGATTATCCAATCTGTTGGCATATGATTGTTCATAGTAGTCCCTTATAATCCTTTGTATTTCAATTACATCAGTTGTAACATCTCTTTCATTTCTGGTTGTATGTATTTGAGTCTTCTCTCTCTTTTCTTAGTCTAGGTAAAGGTTTGTCTATTTTGTCTATCTTTAGAAAAAACAGCTGTTAGTTTTGTTTTTCCTGTTGCTTTTCTAGTCTTTAATTATTTCTGCTCTGATCTTTATTATTTCCTTTCTTCTGCTAACTTTGAGCTTGGTTCTGCTTTTTCTGTTTCCTTCAGGTGTTATGTTAGGTTGTTTATTTGAATTCTTTCTCCTTTTTTGATGCATGCATTTACTGCTATAAATTTCCCTCTTAAAACTGTTCATGCTGCATTTCAGTTTTGGTATGTTATGTGTTCATTTTCATTTATCCCAAAATATTCTTTAATTACCCTTTAAAAATTTTTGACCCATTGTTCATTCAGGAGCATGTTGTTTGATTTCATGTATTTGAGAATTTTCCAAAATTCCTCCTGTTATTGATTTCAATTTTCATACTTTTGTGGTTAGAAAGATATTTGATATGATTTTAGCCTTCTTAAATTTTTTAATACTTGTTTTGTGCCTTAACATATGAACTATTCTGGAGTATGTTTTGTGTGTACTTGAGAATAATGTGTACTCTGCACTTGAGAAAAATGTGTATTCTACTGCTGTTGAATGAAATGTTCTTTATATGTCTGTTAGGTTCATTTGATCTAAAATGTAGTTCAAGTTCAATGTTTCATTATTGATTTTCTGTCTTGATGATTTGCCTATTGCTGAAAGTGGGCTATGAAGTCCCCTACTACTATTGTATTATAGTCTATCTCTCTCTTCAGATCTATTAATATTTGCTTTAAATATTTAGGTACTCCAATGTTGGGTGTGTATATATTTGCAATTGTTATATCCTCTTGATAAATCAACCATTCAGTTGTGTGTAAATCATTGAATCATTATATAATGATTTTTTTGTCTTTTATTTACAGTTTTTGACTTAAATTCTATGTTATCTGATATGAGTATAGCTACCTCTGCTCTCTCTTGGTTTCCATTTATGTAGAATATATTTTTTCATCACTCTACTTCCAGTCTATGTGTGCCCTTAAAGGCAAAGTGAGTATCCTGTAGTCTGCATATAGTTGGGTCTTTTCTTTCTTTCTTTCTTTCTTTTTTCTTTATCTACTCAGCCACTCTGTGTTTTGATTGAAGAATTTAATCCATTTACATTAAAGGTAATTGTTGATAGGTAATGACTTACGATAGAGTTTGGATGTGTTGTCTCCTCCAAAACTCATGGGGAAATTTGATCTCCAATGTGGCAGTGTTGGAAACTGATTGAGTCATGGGGGCAGATCCCTCATGAATGGATTAATGTTCCCCCGGGGGGGGGGGGGGTTAATGAGTGAGTTCTCACTCTATTAGTTCCCACGAGAGCTTGTTGCTTAAAAATACCCTGGCCCCTTCTCCCTCTCTCTCTTGCTTCCTCTTGCCATGTGATCTGCTTGTACACACCAGCTGCCTGCCACTTTCTGCCATGAGTAGAGGCAGCCTGAGGCCCACGCCAGATGCAGCTGTCCCAGAATTGTAAGCTAAATAAACCTCTTTCCGTTATAAATTACTCAGTCTCAGGTATTTCTGTTATGGCAACACAAAATGGACTAAAACAACTTACTACTGCCATTTTGTTTTCTGGTTGTTTTGTAGATCCTTTGCTCCTTTCTTTCTCTCTTGCTGTCTTCCTTTGTGATTAGATGATCATGTAATTTTTATCTTTTCTGTATCTACTATAGGTTTTTGCTTTGTGGTTACCATGAAGCTTACATAAAACATCTTGTAACAGGCTATTTCAAGGTGATAACAACTTTTCTTTGATTGCATAAAAAAACTCTTCACTTTTATTCCACTCTCCCCTCACATTTCATGTTTTTGTTGTCATAATTTAAATCTTTCTATACTGTGTGTTTCTTAACTAATTATTGTAGCTGTTAACAGTTTTTGTTTTTTAACCTTCATATTAAAAATATAATTGATTTACATACCACAATTACAGTTTTAGAATATCCTGAATTTGATTGTGTACTTACTTTTACCAGTGAGTTTTATATTTTCATATGTTTTAGTGTTATTAATTAGCATTCTTTTCTTTCAGACTGAAAAACTTCCTTTAGCATATCTTGTAAGACAAGTCTGGAGATAATGAACTACTTTAGCTTTTGTTTTTCTGTAAAAGTCTTTATACTGCCTTCTTTTCTCAAGTACAGCTTTTCTGGATACAGTATTCTTGGTAGGCAGGACTTTTTGTTTTTTTTTGGTTTTTCTGGTTTTTTCTATTCCTTCAGCACTTTGAGTATATCATTCCCATCTCTCAGCCTGTGTGGTCTTTACTGAGACATCCACTGCTAGCCTAATGTGACTCCCTTATATGTAATTTGCTTCTTTTCTCTTGCTGCTTTCAGGATCCTGTCTTTAATTTTCAACAGTTTTATTATGCCAAGTTTTTGTGTAGCCTTGTTTGGATTGAAGAGCTCTGACTGGAGACTTTCAACCTTCCTGTCTTTGAGTTCATGGATTTTTTTTCTTCTGATTGATGAATTCTGCTGTTGATGCTGTCTATTGCATTTTTCATTTCATTCCCTGTATTTTTTAGCTCCAGAATTTCCATTTGATATATTTTTAAGTAATTTTAATCTCTGTTAAATTTATAGTTTTGGTCATTTATTGTTTTTTGATTTCATTGACTTGTTTCTATGTATTTTTTTTTAAGTTCACTGTGCTTCCTTAAAACAATTAAAGCTGTCCCTTGAACAACACGAGTTTGAACTGTGCAGGACCACGTATATGTGAATTATTTTTTGAATAAGTACTGTAACTTTATTTTCTCTTCCTTATGATTTTCTTTTTTCTTTTTTTTTTTTCCTTTTTGTCTTTTTTCGTGTCCGGCAATGGATCGCAACCCTCAGTGTCGCGCCTGTACCGGACCGGGACCGGCAACGGGATTGCAACCCTCACTGCTGCGCCTGCACCTCGCTCAGCCAGTGAGCGGGAACTGGTCTGTATGTGGGATCCGAACCTTCGGCGGGAGCACCACCGCACTCCCAAGCGGCGCACTGTAGCAGTGCGCCACCGGGCCGGCCCCCCTTATGATTTTCTTAATAATATTTTCTTTTCTCTAGCTTACTTTATTGTAAGAATACAGTATATAACATATATAACAGACAAAATATGGAATAAACTGTGTTCTCAGTAAGGTTTCTGGGAAACAGTAAGCTATTAGTTAAGTTTCTAGGGAGTCAAAATTTATATGTGGATTTTTGACTGCTCAGAGGGTCAAATGTATTTTAAATTTTTTCTCAGGGAGTTCATATTATCTCCATTTCTTTGGGGTCAGCTATTGGGAGATTATTGAGTTCTTTTGATGGTGTTATGTCTCCTTGGTTTTTCATGTTTCTTGTTGCCTTATATGTCTGCACATTTGAAGAAGTAGGGACTTATTCCAGTCTTTTCAGACTGGCTTTGTCTGTGAAAGCCCCTAACCAGTCAGCTCATCCAGAGATTCTGGGCAGGCCATCTGGTATGGTCTACAGATGGGCTTGCCTCTGGAGTCATTGGGAAGGCTGGCTTGGGGCATGGGTAAGCAGGTGGGCAGGCCTGGCCCCTAGGTCTGTGGAGTTAGGCCTGGAGCCTGGATTCACTAGGATAGACCTGTTGATTGGGCCTAGAGCTTTTGTTTACAGAAGACAACTTGAAGCCTGGGTTTATAGGGGTGACCTGGTGCTTGGGTCCACTGGGATGGGCCTGGGACCTGCATGCATGGTGGTTAACCCAGCACTAGGGTAGGCCTATAGGTTGGGTCTTTGGGGGTGTGTCTGGGTTCTGGGTTTAAGGGAACTAGCCTGGAGCTTGGATCAGCCCTGAAAACTTGGTCCATGAGGGCCAGCCAGGAACCAAGGTCTACTGGGATAGGCCTGGACAGGAGGTACACTGGACCCTGGGGCTCATGTGGTGCTGAGATAAGCGTAGAGACTGGGTCTGTTAGAGATGGTCTGGTGCCTAAAATCCTGGGTGCTGACCTGGTGCCTAGGACTGTAAGGAGTGGCCTGAAGAGTGGGAGGACTTCCTTTCACTTTTCTCTTCTGTTAGCTATCCTCTTTTCATGATTCTATGTCTTTCTCTTTTATGTTCTACTCTCTTGTTTTAATAGAACATGTCCTCCAATATTTTCCTAAGGCAGAGTACATGGGAGATGACATTTCTGAGTTCTTGCAGGTCTGAAAATGACTACCTCACCTCTCCACTTAATTGATACTTTCGTTAATTATAGGATTTTAGTTTGAAAATGATGTCCCTCAGATTTATGAGATTTACTGTTCCACTGTCTTCCAGCATCCAATGTAGTTGAGAAGTGTGATGCTATTCTGTTTATCATTTTTTTGTAGATTACACTTATTTTCTTTCTAGAATCATTTTAGACTGTGTATCATTTTAGCCTAGTTTTCTATAATTTCATGATGATATGTCCTTATGTGGACCCTTGAGGACACTTCCAATCTGGATGCTTATGTCATTTCATTTGTAAAATTTTCTGTTAATTTCCTGTCTTCCCTTTTTTCTATTCGTTCATTCTGCAACTTTTGAGTTGGATGAACTTCCTGGGTTCATCCTTAAGTTTCTTACCTTTTTTCTTTTACATTCTCTTTTCTCCCTCCCCTATTTATAGAGTAATTTTCTTCAGTTTATTTTTCTATTTCTGTATTAAAATTTTTATTTTGTCAAAAAAAAATTTTATTTTGTCAACTCTTTTTAATCTTAAGAGCTCTTACGTATTCTCTGATTACCTTTTTATATAGTGTCCTGTTTTGGTTTTTGTTTGTTTGTTCTGCAGCTCACTGGTACAGAGATGTGAACCTTTCTGTTCATTTTTTATGGATATGATATACGAAGGTACTTCAAAAAATTCATGGAAACTTTCATATTATAGTTTAATTCTATTTTCCATAAACTTTTTGGAGTACCCATGTATTTACAAATCTAAGGTATAGGTCAGTTTTGTTTACTGTAAGTTCTCTTTAATTTTCTAAATTATTTCTGTTCCCTTCCCCTAAGATGAAGTGTTTTTTTTTTTGGTCTGTTTTTGGTTTAATAATCTTTAATTTACTCTTTCACACTGCAAACTTTGCTTTGTAATCCTTGGTATCTGTATTAATCTGTTTCTGTTGCTTGTAACAAAATACCTGGAACTGGATAACTTGTAAGAAACAATATTTATTGCTTACAGTTTCAGAGGCTGGGAAGTCAAAAGTCCATGGAACACATTTCAAGAGCCTTGTTGGTTGGTAGTGACTCTTCACAGCAAAGCAGGGTGTCACATGGTAGATGGCAGAAGCAGAGAGGGATAGAACTCCTCATATGCTCTGCTTTTAAAGCCATTAGAACCATGCCCATTAAACCATGAACTTACTAATCCATTTACTCGGGCATTGTCCTCATGATCTCATCACCTCTCCAAGGCCTCACCTTTCAATTACCATAATAGGATTTCTATCCCTCTTAATACTGTCTCAGTAGGGGTTAAGTTTCTAATACATGGACTTTGGAGGACACAATTTAATCCACATTAGTATCCCAATAATATTTGATGTCAGAGAAGATGTCTGTATGCTGAGTGCACCCAAGCTGAGTTTGTTGATTGGTGAACAATGATTTAAGATAATCAGGTAGGAGCAGGTCATTTTGTGGGGTACTCCAAACTGTCAGTATGTAACAGTTTTTTTCTGGAGACATTCCACTTTTTTAGAAGAGAAATCCTGATGTTCTTCCTGGAGAGTACACATCTGGCTGAAGACATTCCCATGTTGTGCAGGCTTTGGGGTCTTGACTACTCTCTACACAGACTTTTAACCAATCACCCTAGTTGCTCCTTTGTGCTTCATTCTCTGCTGTACACAGCACCTCTAAACACTAAGTTTCTCCAGGGTTCTGTCTTACCCCAGCTTGATAAATCAGATGTTATTTCTTCCGTCCTCATTCCTTCTTCTAAAGATGTGTTAATATCTCTTGTCTGACTGACATCTCTTCTCCACCTCTCCTGGTGCTTGTAGTTTTATGCCTAGTTTATTCCTTTATTCTCATTTTTGTGGAATCTTCAAAGGAGGCAGTGACAAAATACATATGGCTGATCCTCATAAGCCCACCACTCATCTATTTGTCAGAGTGCAGTTGCAAGTTAATCCTTTGTCTTCATTTTAAAATTTTTTCATGCTCACCCATTCTAGCTATATAAGCAAAATATAGCTTATATAAGCTATATAAGCTTAATATAGCTATAATATAATATAGCTTAATATAGCATAATATAGCTATATAAGCATAATATAGCTTATTGCATAAAGCAAATAAGGTTTAATGTGTTGCTCTAAAGGAGGAAAAAAGAAACTAAGTTATGATTAAATTCGAATATTTTTATTCCCAATGCACTTCAATTATTTTTTCTGTGTGTCTCATTGTTAGTTCCTCCGTATTGTAGCAGTGTAGACAAAATATAGCACACTCACATTAGAGACCCATTTTATGCATTCCTTAATTTCTATTCAAACCTCATAATCTGCTTCTTATAAATACATGGGTAGAACATGGAGAGAGGCTAAGTCAAAAGACTGACATCACCATCTTCACAAAAGAGTTTCTAAAGGGACCTTAATATGTCAGAGGAAGGACATCTTTGCTCCCTTCTCCTCTCTGTATCCAACCAGAAAAAATAAGGCAAATGAGAGATAGAAACCAAAACTCTATCTGATGAAACTTTAGAGCTTTTATAACTCTGATCTCAAAAAGGAAGGGCTCCCAAATGCAGTAAGAACCAGACCAGAGTAAAGAAGGCTGAAGATGACTGCTTCTCTGGATTTCAGGCCATGAATAAAGTCTCAAAAAGTAAGTGACATGACCTGAGAGAGGAAAAGCAATCTTTATTTTGAAATGAAATCAGTTTTCATGCTGGTAGTGAGAACATCCTGGAACTGTGTTTAACCTCCACATATTGGCAGAGGAGGTTAGAGACTGGAAAATTAACGAATATAACACTACCCGCATGCACATCCCCGCCCCCCAACCCCTGTACCATACATAGAGGACTTTTCTGTGAGCAAGGGAAACTTCTTGCTAGTTAGAATCAGAATCAAAACCACAGTGAGATGTATTCATAAGAGTTCATAAGAGTTTAATATAAACAACAAATGATACTCAGACTATTCACTCTCCTATTCACTTTTAAGTACTCACTATGATCCTGCTTACTCTCAGTAACTTACTACAGTAATGCTTCCACACATACAGGGCTAGTAAAGAACTCCTCCAATGCAACTTGAAGTAATAATTGAAGACACACTGTCATGGCACCATTGTAAAATATGTTGCAAAAGGGAGAAAAATGACCAGTAAAGGATTGTTGAAGAATACACACACATGAAACCCCATGGAACACATGAAAAATAAGTCAGCAGAGATCATATTATAAATATAAGGAAAAATAATACTACCACAGAAATGGAGGTGAATAGGCAGTGTTAAAAAATGATCAGGGACATGGCTTGAAGAAATAGAGCAAAAATGAAATGAAAAATAATAAAGTTAAAAAATATTAGATAAACTATGACGGAATAACTACAGGAATTACAGTTGCATAAAAAAGATGTAAATGTTATAAGACTTGACAATGCAGAAAAAATAGTATCACAAACAAAAGTTGGGATGTGACAGGGACTGGTAAAGAGAATTACAGTTGCATAAAAAGATGTAAATGTTATAAGACTTGACAATGCAGAAAAAATAGTATCACAAACAAAAGTTGGGATGTGACAGGGACTGGTAAAGAGAATTACAGTTGCATAAAAAGATGTAAATGTTATAAGACTTGACAATGCAGAAAAAATAGTATCACAAACAAAAGTTGGGATGTGACAGGGACTGGTAAAGAGAATTACAGTTGCATAAAAAGATGTAAATGTTATAAGACTTGACAATGCAGAAAAAATAGTATCACAAACAAAAGTTGGGATGTGACAGGGACTGGTAAAGAGAATTACAGTTGCATAAAAAGATGTAAATGTTATAAGACTTGACAATGCAGAAAAAATAGTATCACAAACAAAAGTTGGGATGTGACAGGGACTGGTAGAGAGAGAAGTTGAGAGGTAGGCTAAGTATACCAATTTCCTTCTATCTTGTAGTAGGTGGATGGCTGGACAACAGACCCTGTTCATAGTTGCTAAGTCAAATTATTGAGGGGTAAATATATTTAAGGGTACAAAGGTAACAACTAGACTAAGTATAATAATAAAACCAACCAAAAAATCATATGGTAGAATAGATGGAGGAAGTAGAAATGCACTTATTTCTTCATAATTTATAGCAAAAAGTTAATAAATTCTGTCTAAATAAGTAGTTAAAATCTGTTCTAAAAGTCTGCCAACTCACCAGTCTGTACTCTGTAGAGTACACCTTTTTCGCCAAAGTAGTTAAAATCTGTTCTAAAAGTCTGCCAACTCACCAGTCTGTACTCTGTAGAATACATCTTTTTCGCCAGTTTGAAAAGTTATCATTACCATTTCTCTTGTGCATGCTTCTTTGAAGAGTACTGGAATGGTTCTGGGATCACATATGCCAGTTGTATTTAGCATCTTTAGATAATCTTCATCTAGGTCTAGAGACCTGAACTCGTTTGAAACAGCCAGGGACAGCCACCTCGATTTCACCGTATTTCTGTTTTGCAAATACTAATCTAGTTGGTTTCTTTTGTCACCATATTTATGTTTTGCAAGTACTAATCTAGTTGGTTTCTTAATTTGTTTTGTTTTGTTTTCTTCTTCCTTTCCATTGATCCACCAATTCAGCCAACATTTATTCAGCTTCTACTATGAGTCAGATGCTATGCAAGGATGCTGGCTAGTTAGAAATATGATGCAGATAAGCCCCTGCCCTCAAGATTTTTACAGTCTAGTGAGGAGACAGACAAATAATTCTAATACAAATAAATTATTTTAATATCAGAAGCACCCTCCCTCAAAAAGCTAAGTTTGTCTGCATGATTCCAGAAAGGCTGTATGAAGAAAGTAGCATTTCAGTTGGATCTTGAAGTATGAGTAGGTGTTCACAAGGCAGGGAAAAAAAACAAAACAAAACAGGATTCCAGGTACAGAATACAAAATAAGTAAAGACACAGAAGAAATAATAATCACTTTGGTTTGACGGTAATATGAGTGTAATGGAAAGTGAAGGGCACAGGCAGCCCTAAAGATTGTTCTCTGTGTTGAAGATAGAGCCTAGGTCTCTGGGTGACTTTGTAAGTACCAATGGGTTCCCCTTGAGTCTCAGAGCATCAAAGTTGGATTTGATCCCTCACCAGAAGACATCAACCCTCCATGATACCTTCCCTCTTTTCCTTCCCCCAGCCAATACTCTAGATTGCCAAGAAGCACTCCAGTTGAGAATTGGATTGATGACCCCAGTGAATAGCCCACAGCCCTGTCCAGTTCATGCAGGCTATAGGCTGCCCACTCCTGGTTCCAATACAGTTCTCGCAGGGAGTGCTTCCCAGCCCCTCTTTTGCTATATCTCACCTTCGTCTCCAGAGCTTCTGGCACCTTCTTGCCTTCCCAAGCCCAACTCCGCTTGGTGAAGTAGTTGACAGTGGCAAATTCAATCAGTGCAGAAAATACAAAGGCATAACAGACGGCTATGAACCAGTCCATGGCCGTCGCATATGCCACTTTAGGTAAGGAGTTTCTGGCACTGATACTCAAGGTGGTCTTGGTGAGAACAGTGGTGACACCTGGGTAAAGAAAAGATGAGAACCAGTTGCAACTGGAAGACATTGAGAGAGTATTTGATGAGATCAACTTACTACTTGAAAGGAGGAACTTTACCCCACTCAAAATGGCTCCTGTAAAAAAAAAAATCACAGAAATTAAAAAAACCTAAAATTCATACAGAACCACAAAAGACCCCAAACAGCTAAAGCAATCCTGAGCAAAAAGAACAAAGCAGGAGGCATCACACTACTTGACTTCAAAATATATTACAAAGCTATAGTAACCAAAAAAGCATGGTACTGGCATAAAAACACACACAGACCAGTGGAACAGAATAGAGAACCTAGAATTTAATCCACATATCTACAGCCAACTGATTTTTGACAAAGGCATCAAGAGCAATACATTGGGGAAAGGACAGTCTCTTCAATAAATGGTGCTGAAAAAACTGGATATCCACATGCAGAAGAATGAAACTAAACCCCTTTCTCTCACCATATACAAAAATCAACTCAAAATGGATTAAAGACCTAAATGTAAGACCTGAAACTATAAAACTACTAGAAGAAAACTTAGGGAAAGCACTCCAAAACATTGGTCTGGGCAAAAATTTTACAGAGAAGACTTCTAACGCACAGGCAACAAAAGCAAAAATAGACATGGGATTACATCATACTAAAAAGCATGTGCACAGCAAAGGACACAATCAACAAAAAGAGGAGACAACCTACAAAATGGGAGAAAGTATTTGCAAACTATGCATCTGACAAGGGGCTAATATCCAGAATATACGAGGAACACAAACAATAGCAAAGAAAAACAAAAAACAAACTGGTAATTTGATTTTAAAAATTGGCAAATGCCTTAAATAGGCATTTCTCAAAAGAAGACATATGAATGGCCAACAGATATCTGAAAAAATGCTCAGCATCAGTAATCATGGGGGAAATGCATATTAAAACCACATGAGATACCATCTTACTCCAGTTAGAATGACTATTATCAAAAAGACAAAAAAACAACAAATGCTGGCAAGGATGCAGAGAAAAGGGAACTCATACACTCTGTTGGTGGGGACATAAATCAGTACAACCATTATGGTAAACAGTATGAAGTTTTCTCAAAAAAACTAAAAATATAACTACCATATGATTTGGTAATCCCACTCACTAGGTATTTATCCAAAGGAAAGGAAATCAGTATTCCAAAGAGGTACCTGCACTCCCATGTTTCCTGAAGCACCATTCACAATAGCCAAGATATAAAATCAACCTGTGTCCATCAACAGATGAAAGGATAAAGAAAATGTGGTATATGTACAGAATGGAATACTACTCAGCCATAAAAACAATGAGATTCTGTCACTTGTGGCAACATGGATGAGCCTGAAAATACATTATTTTAAGTGAAATAAGTCCAGCACAGAAAGATAAATACTGCATGTTCTCACTCATATGTGGCCACTAGAAAATGTGAGCTCATAGAAGTAGAAAATAGAATTAAGTTTACTAGAAGCTGCAAAAGGTAGGGGGCAGAGGGTATAACGAGCGGTTGGTTAATGGATATAAACTTACATCTAGGTAGGAAGAATAAATTATAATATCCAATAGTAGTGCTAGGTGTCTATAATTAACAATAACTTATTGTATATTTTCAAATGGTTAGAAAAGAGGAGTTCAAATGTTCTCATCATAAAAAAATGGTAAATGTTTGTGGTGATAGATATGCTAATTATCCTGATTTGATCATCACACAGTGCATACACGCATCAAAATATTACTCTGTACCCCATAAATACGTACAATTATTATGTGTCAGTTAAAAAATTTTTAAAATAAAGTTAAAAACAGAATATGTCAAAGCTGGATGGGTCCACCTAGTAACCGCCCCATCCCAATTGGTATAGGAAGAGGAATCTGTAGTACATACTTCTAACAGTTGTCCTCTAACCTCTGCTTAAACATTCTACTGAACAGTAAGTAGCTCATTTCATTGTGAGAGAGCTTTTAAATGAGGAGCACCTGCCTTATAAGCCAAAACCTGCCTTTTTCTAACTACCAGCCCAGACTGACCTCAGAGTTCCTTTCGTGGCCACACAGGAAGAAAACAATCTGCTCCTTCCTCTCCAGGACAGGCTTTCAGAGACTTGAAAAGGTGGCTATGGTTCCTCGTGAATCTCCTCATCTCCAGAATGAGCATGGAGATTTATTGTCTCCTCATGAACTCCTTCTTTTATTCAGCTTCATCATCCCCCATCCTAGTAGTTTTCTTTTTCTGAACAGCCCAGAACTGAGCCCCAGATTCAGGACGTGGTCTGAGTTCAGTAGGGTTTTCACCTACTTGCTTTGTATCTTGGGCACTTTCCTTAGTCTTCCATTTTCCCCATTTGTGAATATTCCCTACGGTCTCTATCCGATTTTGATAACGTAGTTGCTGTACCCAAAGTCATTCAGACTTGAAGAAAGGGAAAACATCACGAACTCTTTCTAAGTGTTGGCATGCTTCTAAGTGTTGGCATGCTGAAAAGGATGGGGAATGGGATGCTTTTCTACGTAGCATCTCTCATCCCATTAGGACTTCATTCCGTGCCCTCCTTGACCCAAGCTCATGAGATTCACACGATGTTCCCTCCATCTAAGCACCAGCACACTACTGTGAGTGTGCCAGAGAGGACGACTGCACTTGCTGATAAGATAGGAGTGGAAGCTCCAAAGGCTACAGCACATATGGCTGACTCCCTGGGTATAACTAATTTGGGGGCTTCCTCTCCTATGTTGCTCCCTTGAGTATCTTACTTATACATTTGCTATATGAATATAAATACAAACTGGAAAAGATGGGAAATCCAGTACAATTTCAACAGAGAGACCCTAAAGGGGCACCTTTGCACAAACTAGGCAGCAACATTAAACCTAATCCCTCCTTGGTCTCAGTTAACCACTGATCTGCTTGCTTTACTATGGATTAGATATTTTTCCCTTAGAGTTTCACGTAAATATCATATCGTATGTATTTAATTCTGTCTGGATTCCTTCACTCAGCATAATATTTGTAGGCTCACTCACGTCATTGCATCTATCTTTAATTCGTTCCTGTTAATTTTAGAGTAGTATTCCATTGTAATGATATGACATAATTTGTTTAGCATAATTTGTTTAACATAGTTTGTTTATAATATAATTTCTTTAACAATAGGTGAATACATATTAATGAACATCTGGATTGTTTCCGATGTTTGACAATTATAAATAAATATGCTGTGACAATTTACATACAAGTCTTTGTATGAGCATATGCTTTCATTTCTCTCGGTAAATACCTAGAGATGTAACTGCAAGATTATATGGTAAGCATATGTTTAACTTTATATGATACTGTCAACTGTTTTCTAAGGTGGTTGATCATACCATTTAACATTCCCAGCAGATATATGAGTTTCAGTCAGCATGCATCCTTGACTTATGAAAATTTAATATTAATTGGTACTTTTACAATTCTACCTGATAACAAAAGTCCCAAGAACATTATATCTCCATGTATTCCTATTTCAATTTATATAGATTATATTATGGTCTAGTATTTTATTCTGAATTTATTATTTACCCAATAAGCCACTGTTATTACTTACATCAAATACTCATTTATCATTATTCATATATTTATTATTTTTATTCTTCTTTTTTAATACATCTTCTTTTTAATACACCTTCAAGTTTGTACATTTTAAAGTGTTTGGGCAACTGTATTTTTAAAGTGTTTGGGCAAATGTACACAATTGTGTAACTACTATCCCAATCAAGATGTAACATTTCCACCACCCCAGCAAGTTCTCTCATGCCCATTTTTAGTCAATCCACCACCCTAGAAGAAGCCATTGTTTTGATCTCTAACAATATAGCTTAGCTTTGCCTGTTTTAGAATTTTAAATAAATAAAGTCATATATTCTGTACTACTGTGTGCCTGGATTCTTTAGCTTGATATAATTTTTGAGATTCATCCATACTGTTATGTGAATTGATAGCTGTTAATATGTTTTATGAATATATCACAGTACATTCATGCATTCACTTCTCCATGTAGGTACATTTGGATGTTTTCCACTTTGGGGCTTTTATGAATAAAGATGTTATGAACATTCTTGTCGCACTCTACCGAGTGTGCCACCGTGCCAGCCCTGAATATTCTTGAATAAGTCTTGTTTAAACTTATATTTTCATTTCACTTGGATATATATCGAGGAGTGGAATACCTAGATTATAGGGTAAATGTCTTTTTAACTTTGTAAGAAGCAGTCAAACTCTTTTTTAAAAGAGGTTGCATCATTTTACATCCCTCTCAGCAGTGTTTGAGAGTTACAATTGCTCCTCAAGCTCACCAGTACCTAATAATGTCAGCCTTTTTAATTTTAGCCATTCTAGTGTTTGAAGTGATGTTTCCGTGAGGTTTCGGTTTATGCTTCCCTGATAAAAAAATGATGTGCAGGATGATCGAGGAGTGGAATACCTAGATTATAGGGTAAATGTCTTTTTAACTTTGTAAGAAGCAGTCAAACTCTTTCAAAAGAGGTTGCATCATTTACATCCCTTTCAGCAGTGTTTGAGAGTTACAACTGCTCCTTAAGCTCACCAGTACCTGATAATGTCAGTCTTTTTCATTTTAGCCATTCTAGTGTTTAAAGTGATGTTTCTGTGAGGTTTCGGTTTATGCTTCCCTGATAAAAAATGATGTGAAGGATCTTTTCAAGTGCTTATGTGCATTTGTGTATATTATTTGGTGAAATATCTGTTCACGTCTTTTGCCCATTTTTAAAATTGGATTCGTTGTCTTTTTATTAGTGAATTGTAGGAACACTTCATATTTTTGGAATACAAATCCTTTAGCAAATCTGTAACATTAAATTCTTTATCCCAGTCTACGGCTTGTCATTTCATTTTCTTAATGTCAGCCTTTGAATAGCAGAACTATTTGATTTTGATGAGGTCCAATTTATTAGTTTGTTTTCTTTACTGTTATTACTTTTTTGTGCACTAAGGAATTTTTGCTCTACCAAAGGTTGCAAAAATATTTTCTTCTAAGAATATCATACTTTTAACTTTTATATAAGTTAATGACCAATCTCAAATTAATACCTTGCAGTGCCTTCTTTGTCATACATCAAGTTTACATATATGCGGGTCTACTTTTAGGCTCTCTATTTTCCTTATGCCCATAACACACTGTCTTAAATGCTGTAGCTTTTCAATCATATTTGACATCTTGTGGAGCGAGTCTTACCATTTTGTTCTTCTTTAGGAGTATATTGGCTATTCTTGGCTCTTAGTATTTACATAAAAATTCTGCAATCTTTTTTTCCCCTTTTTTGTCTTTTTTACTGATCGGTAACGGGATCGCAACCCACAGTGTCGCGCCCATACCGGGGACCGGCAACGGCATCTCAACCCTTGGTGTTGCGCCCGCACCACGCTCAGCCAGTGAGCGGGAACCAGTCTCCACATGGGATCCAAACCCTCAGTGGGAGCACCGCTGCGCTCCCAAGTGGTGCACTCTCCAGTGCGCCACCGGGCCGGCCCTGCAATTGCTTTTTAAATTAACATTTTAATTTGGAAGCTTTCACATTAATGCAGTTAATATAAATGTGAATTCTAAATTAATGTGAAGCCAAGTTTGAATTAAAAAAGAAATTCTCGGCTCATTAGCTCGGTTGGTTAGAATGTGGCCTTATAACACCAGGATCACATGTTCAGATCCCTGTACCAGCCAGCCACCAAAAAAAAGAAATAAAAAAGAATTCTCAAATCTTGTATTTCGCACAGAGCCCAGACCAAAATAAACATGCTGTCTCCCTGCACTGATAAGTGTGTTTTTCTTGTGTTCTCTTGTGTTGAGGGCATAACTCTTCAATGGTATTGGATTTATGGGAAGTGTGCCTGCATTAATTTCCTACGGCTTATGTAACAAATCTAGTGGTTTAAAACAACAAAGTGTATTCTTATGGTTCTGGACACCAGAAGTCTGAAATCAGTTTCACTGGGCTAAGGTCAAGTAGTCAGCAGGGCTTCCTTTCTGGAGACTCTAGAGAAATAATACAATGCTTTTCCTAGTTTCTAGAGCTGGATCTTGGATTCCTTGCCTGCCTCATGGGCCCCTCCTTCCTCTTCAAAGCCAACAGCAAAGCATCTTCAAGTCTCATCTGTTTCTATCATCATACTGCTTTCTTGTCTGTAGTAAAATCTCTCTCTGCTTTACTCTTATAAAGATACTTGTAATGGCACTTGGGGCCTATCCAGATAATACAGGATAATCTCCCCATCTCAAGATCGTTAACTTAACCACATATGCAAAGTTATTTTTGTCATATGAGGTCACGTTCTGAGGTTCCAGGCTCTAGGACATGGATATCTGTGGGGGCGATTATTAGCCTTCCACAATCTTAGTTCTAACCCTTAACTTCACTCAGGCTCTCAATGCCTTCCTTGTGTAACTTTAAAATTTTAAACTTTTTGCTAGTCTATCTGCCCATCTTCCTGCTACAACAGTATCAGTTTATGTGATTAACACTCCGGTTTTCAGTTTCTTCTTCCATTTTGGCCCCTGAGTATCTCCTTTAATTTCTTATGAGCTCAGATACTAAAATAATGTCGTTGTGGTTTTTATTTTATGTTTTATCTAGCTTTTCTAGGAATTTGTAGAGGGAGGTTTATCAGGGTATCTAATTCATTATGTTTCTAAAAATGGGCATTTTAACCCACTCCCATATAGCTTCTTCTCTCTTCACTTCACTAGAACTATTGTTTTCAAGATCATTAACAACCAAGTATATCACCATATCCCACAGTTTCTGTCTGCATCTTACTTAAACTCACAGTGGAATTCACCCCAGATGATTATTTCCTGCTTCTTGAAATACTTTCCTTCCTCTCTTGACTTCCATGATATCACACATTTATGACTATTTATTTTTCCTACTTTACAAGTCACTTTTTCATTTTCTCCACTGTTGCCTCCTCTTATGCCTGATCTAAAATGCTGATTCTTTCCAAAACATCATTTACTATTTGTTTAACTACAAAGTACAGTTTCAGGATATTAGTAGGAATGCCTTCTGTGTGGGTACCCAGTACACCCAAGTATATGTTTCCATTGCCATGGAGTCAGTTTAGTAGCTTAAAGGAATTAATTAATATTTATGTCCTAGAAAATCTTACAGTGGAAAACAGGCAGAAAATGTTTTATATGCTTTAAGTCTCTGAGGGAAAAGTGCTAATGATATGCATACCTCTTTCTACCTCTTTCTAGACATCAGCAAACTCATATTGAAAGAACTTCCTCCGGTTGTAGGTACTATTGAAAAATCCTTCAAACTGTGCAGCCTTTACTAAATATCAAAAAATCCATAATATTTTCAAAAGGGCTAGAGGAGCAGCAGCAAAGTCAGCTGCTCATAGAAAAACAACGGGTCTTTAAAAAGCCCTAAATCCACTTCTCTGCTGTCAGGTTGGTTTCTTACTCTTTACCTTCTCCAGTCTGTGCACTAAATTCTTCTCTTTGTGTTTGAGAACATTTGAACTCCTCTCTTCTAGCCATCTGAGAAAATATACAATAAATTATTGTTAATTGTAGACACCTAGTACTACTAGACACCTAAGTACTACTAGAACTTATTCCTCCCGTCTAGCTGTAAGTTGGTGTCTATTATCCAAGCTCTCCCTATATCCTTTCCCCTCCCTTCTCATCCTCTAGTAACCACTCTTCTACTCTGTACTTCCACGAGCTCAACTTTTTTAGCTTTTACATATGAGTGAGAACATGTGGTATTTCTCCTTCTGTGCGTGGCTTATTTCACTTAACATAATTTTCTCCAAGCTCATCCATGTTATACAAACGCCAGGATTTCATCCTTCTTCATGGCTGAATAGTATTCCATTGTGTAGATATACCACACTTTCTTTATCCATTCATTTGTCGATGGACACCTAGGTTGGTTCCATATCTTGGTTACAGTGAATAGTGCTGTAATGAACATGGGAGTGCAGATATCTCTTTGGTATACAAATTTCCTTTCATTTGAATAAATACTCAGCAGTGGGATTGCTGGATCATATGGTAATTCTATTTGCAGTTTTTTGAGGAACCTCCATACTGTTTTCCATAATTGCTATACTAATTTACATTCCCACTAACAGTGTGTAAGAGTTCTCTTTTCTCTGCATCCTCATCAGCATCTGTTTTTTGTTTTTTTGACAACAGCCATTCTAACTGGAGTTGAGATGAAATCTCACTGTGGTTTTGACTTGCATTTCCCTGATTGTCCCCCCTCCCCCAAGTTCCTGTTGAATTCTTTCACCACAGAACAGTGATTGAAACAGAACATTTTCAGAACAGACATAAAGACAGTTTACATCAGATAAAAAGAAAGCTCACTTATGGCAAAAATCATTCTTGAAATAAGAGGTCAATAGAACAGCTATGATTTTGCAGAAGGTATCAAAATTATCAACCCATTCTTAACAGTCAGTAGCAAGAGTCTATAGTTAAATATCAGTTTTTAGCAAGAGCACAATATAAAATAAAGAACTTATTTTACAAATAGAAAAGAATTGTTTTTATTTTTTAAACACTTTACACTAACTCATTTATTTTTTATTCTATTTTATTTTTGCTTGACAAACAATTGTGTATGCTGTGGTTACAGTGTGATGTGATAAGTACACATTGTGGAATGACTAAATCAAAGTTCTTTTTAAATAAGGAAATGTTATTCTAATCCAGGGTATCAGAAAACATAGCCAGCATGGGACACCGATGACACCCAACAACGTCAGGAATTAAAGAGAAATCAAAAATAAATATATATGTATAACAAAATAAATTCTCTTTTTCACTGAAGGCTCAGTCCCTCTCGAGCTTCTGGGGCAAACGTCAGGGAGACAGAAGGACTTTCAGTAACCTGACTAGTTCTGCACTCTTCCTATTCTCACTTCCCTGTTAAGAATCCACCTGCGTGACACTCCAGCATTTGCTGACTCGCTCACTACTGCTGGACTCAGGTGTTGTTCCCATTATCTGCGGAAATGGCTCTTCCACCTTTCTCACCTCTGCTTTGCCCGCCCATGGTAAGACTTCGCACATGTCCCTCCCCCATTCTCAATAAAGCAACACTCACCAAAAACCGTGCGGGCAGGGACAGACTCTCTGTTGAGCCAGAAAGACACTTGTGACAGAATGACAGTCATGATACATGGCAAGTAGGTCTGGATCACAAAGTAGCCAATTTTCCGTTTGAGATGGAAGTGGGTTGTCATGACGACATATTCTCCTGGAGAGAAGTGAAATTAGGCGGTATGAAGCTACATAAACACTGCTAAATCATGCAGTTCACAGAGCTCCTTCATCTTACATTCAACGTAAGACATCCCAGCACTTTCCAAGTCCATGTAACCAGAACTGTTCAATAATTATGAAATGGTGTGGTTTTGTTTGTGAAAAATATGCTAACAGTGTTTCAATACAGCTTGCTCAAAGCAATTTTGACACAAGTTAATTCAAATAAATGAATATTCTCATTTAAATAAGAAATAGCAATCTCTCCTCCAGCACTTGCTATGTGATAGGCACTCATCTAGCACTTCAGCATTGTTAAAATATTGAATCCTTACAACAACCCCATGAGGTAGGTACTATTGTTAGTCTCATTTTATAGGTCAAAAAACTGAGGCACAGAGAGATTAGGCAACTTGCACAAGGTTACCCAGCGAGTAAGCAGTGGGGCCCAGATTTGAGCCCAGACAGGTTGGCTCCACAGTTCATGCTTTTTAAGCACTATGCCCTGCTGTTCTAATAGACTTATTTGGTTAGATCCAAAAGCTCACACAGCAAAATGTAGGCTGATTTACATTACCACACTCCCAAAA
>NW_007734719.1:11189-12689 GCF_000696425.1 Galeopterus variegatus | reverse complement strand
ACCTCGCTCAGCCAGTGAGCGGGAACCGGTCTGTATGTGGGATCCGAACCCTCGGCGGGAGCGCCACCACACTCCCAAGCGGTGCACTGTAGCAGTGCGCCACCAGGCCGGCCCTCAAAGCAATTTTGACACAAGGTAATTCAAATAAATTAATATTCTAATTTAAATAAGAAATAGCAATCTCTCCTCCAGCACTTGCTATGTGATAGGCACTCATCTAGCACTTCAGCATGATTAAAATATTGAATCCTTACAACAACCCCATGAGGTAGGTACTATTGTTAGTCTCATTTTATAGGTCAAAAAACTGAGGCACAGAGAGATTAGGCAACTTGCACAAGGTTACCCAGCGAGTAAGCAGTGGGGCCCAGATTTGAGCCCAGACAGGTTGGCTCCACAGTTCACGCTTTTTAACCACTATGCCCTGCTGTTCTAATAGACTTATTTGGTTAGAACCAAAAGCTCACACAACAAAATGTAGGCTGATTTACATTACCACATTCCCAAAATAAGAGTGAAAACCTACTGAGCTCTTACCATGTGACAAACAATTTTCTGAGTGTTTCTGAAGTATTAGCTTTATATCCTCCCATCAGCCTTGTCAGGTGGGCACTAACTAAACCCCATGTTGTTAAATCCAATAGTCTCTCAGTCTTTCTGGATTTGTCAGCAGCATTTGGCACAGCTGAGTCTCCCATCCTCCTGAAATTACTGTCCACAGAATTTCTAGGCCGTGATGCTCTTCTGGTTTCCCTCCTACCTCACTGACCATTTCTCCTCAGTCTTATTTGCTGGTTCCTTTTAATTTCTAAACACTGGAGGATGTCAAGACTCAGTACTTGTACTTTGTTCTGTCTCACTCACTCCTTGGCACTCTCATCCAGCTGTGTCTTTAATATCTTAAACGCTGCGACTCCTCAAGGTATTTATATTTTCTGCCTTGGCTTCCTACCTCTTATGGATTGAGTTGTGTTCCCTAAAATGATATGGTGTAGTCCTTACCCCTGGTACCTCAGAATGTGGCCTTATTATAGGGTTGTTGCAGATATAGGAAGGTACTTCAAAAAGTTCATGTAAAAGAGAATTGAAAGACAATATGAATCCTTCCATGAATTCTTTGAAGACCCTTTGTAGTTAGTTACAATAAGGCCATACTGGAGTAAGGTGGACTTAAAATCCGACATGACTGGTATTCTTATAAGAAGAGAGAGACACACAGAAAAACACCATGCAGTGACAGACATTGGAGCGATACATCCACAAGCCAAAGAGCACCAAGGATTGCTGGTCACCCCAGAAGCCGGAAGAGGCATGGGAATGATTCTCCCTTACAGCCTCCAGAAGGAAGCAACCCTGCTGATGCCTTGAATTAAGACCTCCAGCCTCCAGAAATGTGAGACAATAAATGTCTGTTATTTTAAGCTGCCCAGTTCGTGGTACTTTGTGACAGCAGCCCCCCGGTTTCCTACTCAAATCTAGATTTATATTTTCAACTACCTA
>NW_007734719.1:7126-9924 GCF_000696425.1 Galeopterus variegatus | reverse complement strand
AATTCTCCTTAGTGAGAACTGAAGCTTTTTATTTCAGTAAAAGGTTGGGAAGATTTCCCCTGTTTCTGCCCTTGTAGTGCAGACTATCTGGGTCCAATGTGAAATAGTAAAAGAAACGATGGAAAACCACTTTTGCATATTCACAACTATTCACACTCTGGATAGTTTCTATGAATGAAATTTATAAGTAGCCTTTTAGAAAGCTTAGCAAATTAATTCATTGTGTCAATTAACTGAATAGATTTTCTTACATACAACTCTGATATTTTATATCTCTACATCTTTTTAATCAAAGTGAAGCTTTAATCTGATTGCAAGATTTTTCCAACTTACCCCATTCTATTTCCACCCATGTGCTCCCAGCTTATTAAGCTTATTAAGTACCATCTGTGTCATGTGTGAAATATTCAAGGGTACAATATAAAACATATAATGCATATGTATTCACGAATTAGTTATCTATCAATGAGAAATGCAGAACAGATGAGCAAATTAATGCTGTACATAACAATTTATTTTGCTAAAGTTAATTGTTATTTTCTCTCCCTCCTTGCCTCTATTGCTACCTCTCTGTTTCTTTTTATGAAGGATGCCCCTTTAAGTGGTTTAGAGAATTTTCCCTTGCTTTTGCACTTGAGCTTATTAAGCTCCATCTGCGTTAAGTGTGATCTCTCTCTCTCGCTCTCTCTCTCTCTCTCTCTCTTACTCTCTCTCGTGTCCATCTCTATTTCTTTCTCTCATTTTCTTTCCCTTTGCTTTCTCTCCCCACTGAAAAGGCATTCAGGATTTATTTTTCATGACAATTGGACTTTGATCAGCTTGGGTATTTTCCCCCTTCCCCATCTTAGGCTCACACTCCTGAACTGCTACCTATTAATTCTATCTCTGATCATGTGAAATATTTAATATATAACACATATAATAAATATTATTCATTAAGTAGTTACATTCTGTGGATGTGAAAGGCAAAGGAAATGGACTTTTCAAAAACTTATCACATTAACCACTTGTTTTGAATAACTGAATATGATCTCCTCAGTCCTCTCCTTTTCTATTCTTCTTTCCTTTTTCTGTCTTGCTTTCTCACTATGAAGAGGCAAAGGTAATTCTCCTTAGTGAGAACTGAAGCTTTTTATTTCAGTAAAAGGTTGGGAAGATTTCCCCTTTTTCTGCCCTTGTAGTGCAGAATATCTGGGTCCAGTGTGAAATAGTCAAAGAAACGATGGAAAACCACTTTTGTATATTCACAAGTATTCACACTCTGGATAGTTTCTATGAGTGAAATTTACAAGTAGCCTTTTAGAAAGCTTAGCAAATTAATTCATTGTGTCAATTAACTGAATAGATTTTCTTACATACAACTCTGATATTTTATATCTCTACATCTTTTTAATCAAAGTGAAGCTTTAATCTGATTGCAAGATTTTTCCAACTTCCCCCATTCTATTTCCACCCATGTGCCCCCAGCTTATTAAGCTTATTAAGTACCATCTGTGTCATGTGTGAAATATTCAAGGGTACAATGTAAAACATATAATGCATATGTATTCACAAATTAGTTGTTATCTATCAATGAGAAATGCAGAACAGATGAGCAAATTAATGCTGTACATAATTTATTTTGCTAAAGTTAATTGTTATTTTCTCTCCCTCCTTGCCTCTATTGCTACCTCTCTGTTTCTTTTTATGAAGGATGCCCCTTTAAGTGGTTTAGAGAATTTTCCCTTGCTTTTGCACTTGAGCTTATTAAGCTCCATCTGCGTTAAGTGTGAGATATTTGAGGGCACAATGTAAACACATTCACAACTTAGCTAGTTTTCTAATGTTCTGTGACACACAAGAGGATTTTTTAAGTAGCCTGGTGAATTAACTCATTATACAAAGTAGGTGAATATATCTTCTAAATCCATGTGTGGTATTTTTCCTTCTCTCTATCTCTATTCCTTGTTCTATACCTTGCTTCCTGTATTCTTTTTACCCCCAACTCTCTGGTTTCTCTTTGTGTCTCTCTCTTTCTCATGTTTACTCCTTTGTCACTACTTACCTATGCTACACATCTAAAGAGATTATATAATGACAATAATAATAAACAGTTATTCTAACAAAAGATCAAATTTCTAGGACAGATAGAAAAATAAGATCATGCATCCAAACTATTTTCCTGGAAAATGCAATAATTTTCCAGATGAGAGAAAATAAAACCAGTGCGGAAAATAGGGAATGGTGTCAAAAACTAGCTACAGATTTTAAGAAATTTCATTCATTTATTTAACACAAGTTTAAATCTGAAGCAAGGCGTAGAAGCCTTCTGCTTGGAGCTACTTCATAGTAAGGACTTACAGCATTTTGGGTCTATCATACCAAACAGAATGGCCATGGATTGTGGGTCCTTTCTCTGGCCTAAATTCCCATTTATATGCTGGACTCTACATAGAGGAGCATATGCAAGATTCAGAAGGGAATGTCCATAATTTATAGTCACAATGAAAATAACTGTTGGGAAAATACAGGAAAATGGTCAGGGCACCTCAGATGTTCACAATCTTGCTGAGCACTTGATGTAAATAGGCACATGCACCCAGGTATTCCTTGGTTATTGTCTAATCTAATTGCGCATGTGCACCCAGGTGTCCTGGGTTATGGACTTAAGTATAAAGGATGAGTTGCTCTGATCTATGGTGCCTCCAAGTCCCGAGATGCCCCCAGGGGGGCCGTGGGGCAGCCACTCCTACTGCTGCTGGAAGCTGTTGCTGCCAGGGCCCCGAGGACCCTCTGCGAGGCCGCTGCCACAGCCAGAA
>NW_007734719.1:2379-3523 GCF_000696425.1 Galeopterus variegatus | reverse complement strand
CTGTTCTGTTCAAGACCCTCTGATGGTTCACCATCTCTCAGAGAAAAAGCCAAATTCTCCCTAATGTCCCCCAAAGACCCATGCAATGTGACCACTCTAATACCTCTCTTATCAGAGCTTCTTATTTGTCACCTCTCTCCCTCCACCCACAATTGATTTGGGCAGGATTCCAGAATGAGGCAATTTCCCACCTTCTTATTTTATCCTCTCCCTTGTACCTAAGCCTAGGAAGCACCATCTGGTCATCTAACATTCAATATACAACCCATATTATGTATGTATTCACATCCCAGCTGGTTTATGTGAATAAAATACAAGTAGGCTTATTTTTAATTTAGCAAAGGATCTCATACAGCTTTGGAGTCTCTCTCTCTCTCTCTCTCGCTCTCTCTCTCTCTCTCTCTCGCTCTCTCTCTCTCTCTCTCTCGCTCTCTCTCTCTCTCTCTCTCGCTCTCTCTCTCTCTCTCTCTCTTACTCTCTCTCGTGTCCATCTCTATTTCTTTCTCTCATATTCTTTCCCTTTGCTTTCTCTCCCCACTGAGAAGGCATTCAGGATTTATTTTTCATGACAANCAGCGGTAATAGAATAGCTGCAGATATGCACAGGGGCAGGGCAGCTACTACTTGATGGACTTGGCAAATGCAGTTGTTCGAAATGTGTGGGCAGATGCTGCAGAACTGCCTGAGATTGTGAGTGAATAGCCAGTGTGAGCTGAGCTGATTCAAGTAATTCAAGAGCAGGGGATGGGGCAGCAAAATGCTAATAGCCAAGACAATGAGAAAGGCCCTGAGGGCATTTCAGAAGTTTGGAGGAGCATCCCTCCCATTACAGACCATGAGGTCTAGGAGAACTGAGTTTCTCTGGAGGACAGACCTGGGGTGCCACTGACTTCCGGAAACTGCTCCCTGCATCCCAGCCGCTCTGGCTGGAGTAGCCCTGCCTCGGGTAGCCCCAAGTGTGATTCGTGCGGCAGCTTTGGAGAGCAAAAGCCGAAAACCTTGGTGGCATTCACGTTGTGTTAAGTTTGCAGGCCAGCAGTATGTGAGAGCAGGGGAGGCATGGCAGCCCCCACCCAGATTTCGGAAGACGTATGAAAAAGCCTCAGGCAGACACCTGCTGCTAGGGTGGAGCCGCTGTGGAGAT
>NW_007734719.1:0-320 GCF_000696425.1 Galeopterus variegatus | reverse complement strand
ATTCCCCCTTCCTTTAGGTAACTAAAGTGAACAACCTAGTGTGTATCTTTTAAGAAATATTTTATATACATACATATATTATATATAGTATATAAATATACTAGTTTCAAAACTAGTTTGAAAACATTCATCTGTAATAATTAAAATAATGCAATACAGATACAGAATACAGATACAGATAAATCACGAAAGAGAAATGATAAATCCAGTTGCAGACCAAAGTGTGTGCACATTGCAAATTTAATATATGACATAAGCAGCATCTCAAATCAATGAGCAGACTAGACTATTCACTAATGAATATTTGTACAACAGGATAC
>NW_007734718.1:1157-88677 GCF_000696425.1 Galeopterus variegatus | reverse complement strand
ACATTGTATATTGACAAAATAAAAATTTAACGAAAAAATAAAAATAAAAATAAAAATAAATAATGAAAAAAAATAAAAAAAATAATAAAAAAATAAAAATAAATAAAAAACAAAGAATCTTGAAAGCAGCAAGAGAAAAGTAACTCATCACATACAAAGGAACTTCTATAAGATTAATAAGAGATTTCTTAGCAGAAAGCTTGCAGGCCATAAGACAATGGGAAATCCAACAGGAAAAAAAAATGTCAACAAAGAATATCTGGCAAAACTATACTTCAAAAATGAAGGATTAATTAACATTTTCACAGATAAACAATGTACAGGACAGTCCCCACAACAAAGAATTATCCATGCCAAAACATGACGAGGTTAAGAAATCCCATGCTAACACTGTTTGTAAATAAGGCTACAGCCAGGGGGCGGAGAGAGGCTGCAGAGAGGGTAAGAAATAATGTCCCAATGGCCATCTAAATACCGAAAGCTGCCTTGAGGCTCAGCTGCCCACCTGGTGGGCATGGAAGTTTCTGTGAGCAGGCAGCCCTGCAGAACCCCCAAATCAAGCTTTCTTGGGGTAAAGAGGAAGACCTCAGACATGAGGGAAATGGCTCTGTGTTCACTTCAAGCACAGCATTTCCTTTCCTGATCCGATGAAGCCAGAGAGAGACTGGTCACATTCTTTCAGCTCTAAGGAGGAATTCTTGGTGTTACTGACCCAAAACTCCCCAAAATCCACCATCTGGGACCCATCTCCCTACAAGTCCTCAAAATGTGAAGCCCTACAGACCCAGAATATTTAAGCCCATGTCATCTTCAACCTGGATAAACTAAAGAGAACGTGACTCCCCCACTCATACACCTGCATGGGCACACACACATACACATACACAGGTTCCCAGGGCCAGGCCCCCCACTCCCTGCACTAATTTTTGATCAAGGGAACTGATACTCAGAGGTATTACACTCCTGCCACATTCTAAGCCTTGAAGTTTGTCTGATGAGAAGATGGATCTCAAAGCTGAGCTTTCTAGGGATCAACCCCATCTCCCCCAAACTTGGGGTTCTTTTTGGGAAAAGAGCCATCTTCTGGCCAAAGCAGGCTGAGGGTGGCAGGGAGAATGGCCAGGACTCTTGCTTCATTCATTCATTCTTTCCTTCAAGAAATACTTACTGTGCGCCTGTCTCATGCCCAGCATGGTGCAGTGAAGGAGATAGATACAGACCCTGCTCTCAGGGAGCTCTTGCCTCATGATGGGGACAGATCTCACAATTGGTCACATGTGAAAATGTAGTTATAATATTTCTAATGGCAGCTGCCGCCTGCTATAGCGCAGCTGCTCTGAGCAAGGAACTGTGTCGTGTGTTACCCACTGCCTCATTTAATCTTCTCAATCCATCTAGACCTGGACGGCATCCTCGGCTCTTCCTCTCCATCTGCCCCTCATCCCACCCATCACCTGTCCTGCTGATTCAGCTCCCACATCTCTCCCTCATCCATGCTGTCCTGTCCCCTTCCCACAGCTGCAAATCAGGCTCCTCATCCTAGTAGGGTGTGGCCTCGGCCTCCTCCCAGGTACCCTGTCTCCAGTCCCAACCCTCTAATCCAGCATCCATGCTGCAGTCAGAGGAGACTTTGTGCAAGTCGCTGTCCCACTTGACCTCTTAGTGGTTCTGCACTTTCTTACAGTGGAAGCTCAAATGGCCCATCAGGTCCCATAGGTATGGGGCTCCTTCCAGCCTTACATTGCACCCTGCTGCACAGCTTACCCCCACTGCAGCCACATTGAACTTCCAATGGTTCCCCACGAGGGACCTGTACCTGCTTTTCCCCAGCTCAGAGAGGGCTGCAAAGTCAGCCAGGCCTTGGGCTGTTGCATGTAATGAACCCCAGTCCTGTAAGCAAACTGAATTCAAACGGAGTTCATATCTTTATCTGTACCTCTCAAAGACCTTTAAGAGACTCCAGGTCCTAACTGGCCCCCCACTTCTGCTCTCTTCCCATTCTCTCCAAATCAGCAGCTGCTCAGGAGTCTATAATCTCTGATGCTCGAATCTCTCCCCAATGCACTGATACCTCCTGACCAAGCCAGATCACCCACCCCCATTTTTTCCCCTCTCTCCCTCCACTTCTGCCTCTCTTTTCTATCATGTTCTCCATAATGAAAGCTGAGAATCCACCCGAATAGGTCCACCTCTCACTGGAGCACACAGGAGAGGCAGATGCTACGGGGAAGAGGAGGTGTATTTTGCAGGGATGAGAGCAGCTCAGACAAATCCATGTTGCCGTATTTTACCACCTTCTCACTACTCTCACATGAGCCCTCACTGTTCCTTCCAGTTCAGGCTGTCCCTCCTCTGCACCACCCTCAGGGGCAAAGTAAGTGCCCTCCTCTGGGTTCCCCTGAGTTCCCCTCCATCACAGTACCTGTCGCACTAACCTCGGGTGGATTGCCCACTGACTGCCCCTGGAGAAGGGTGTGAGCTGAGGGCTGGGGCAGCATCTTGTTCTTTGCCCCACCCCCACCCCAGTGGATTGGATTGAAGCGAGCAAAGACCCAAATGAGTACCACGAAAGTCAAGGAAGATGGGGGAACGGAGGAAACCCTCCACGCATGTCGGCTCAGAAGTGGCTACTGAATGAATGCTCCTTTATTGGCTCCCACCACATGGGGCCCCCCAGGCTGAAAGCAAAGAAAGGTAATTTTCTGACTGTGTGCAAGGAGTTTTCAAGTAGACATTTGCTCCAACAAGTGCAAAACAATCAAGCTGGTCTATTCTGTCCAACCCCCCCACCCCCCAACTTTATCTGATCTAATAGGGAAATACCTTTCTGCCTCTTCTGGGCATGAATCAGGACACTTGGGCAATAGCTTAAAAAAAGAAAGATCCTTTCCTTATGAAGTTGAACAGTCTTTGCTCCTCTCCTCCACACTAGTCCCCTTCTTGGGATATGGCCCTTCCCGAGGCTGTAGTAACAGAAGGAGGCATTTGTCAAGGCAACAAAGGGAACAGACACCCTTTCAGCATCACAGACATGATGAGAAAAGGCCAGTGCCGGCAGGTCAAAGAGCCAGCTGACCCAGAGTCCCTGCTCCCCACTCACTGTCCTACAGAGAGAAACCAGAAGGCACAGCATGCTCCAGACCCACACCAGAGACTGGTTTATGAAGAGAGTGACCCACGGGGTCAGAGGGCCAAGGAGCCTCAGGACAGGAGAGACAAGAAAGAGAATCCAAAGGAGATGGGTGTTCAATTTCCAAGTGGTCGCAAGAGCCATAGTCACATGGGGACTTGGTCCCAAGAGCCAAGATCAAAAGACCCACAGTGGGAGATACTGGTTGAACATGAAGGACAGGACTATTTTGTATTCCTCTGGGCTCTGTGTGTATGCCTGAACTGCTGTCAGGAAGGACAGCTAATAATGGAGTGTTACACCCTTTCTGTCCCTTGATAAGACTGCATTACTGGTTCTGCATTTATATTGATAATGCGCAACCTATTTACAGAACCTATTTATGGGCAGTGAGTCTGTTTGTTCTCACAATGCTGGGCTTAATAGAGTGGCAGATTGTATTTCCCAACAACCACAGCAATATTTCCCCTCCCAAATCCTCTTCTACAATGTGGCCTTGATCCTCTCACATTGAGAGATAGGGCCTACAACACCTTGCCTTGGATCTAAGTTGGCATGTGACTGCTTCAACAATAGAATACAGCAGAAGTGACGCTGTGACTTCCAAGGCTGGGTCATTAAAGGCAACACAGCTATCTTTCACCTTATTCTCTGGAACACCCAACTTAGAGCTCTGAGCTACAATGTAAGAAGTTCAACGACTCCAGAGGCTGTTGACTGGGAGGAAGCCAAGCCACACGCAGAAGCCATGTATAAGTGGTCCAGTTGGCAGTTCTAGTCTTCCAGATAGCAGACATATGAATGAATGAATGAATGAATAAATGAGTGAGTGAAAAAATGAGCCTCCAGGTGATTCCAGACCCCACCATCAAGTAGTCCCCAGATTTGGAGTCTTCCCAGTTGAGGCCCCAGACATCATGGAGCAGAGACAAGTGGTCCCTGCTGTGCTCTCTGAATTCCTGACCCATGGAATCTGTGAGTACAAATAAGTTATTGTTTGAAGCTTCTAAGTGTTGCCATAATTGGTTAACTGGAGCAGGGAGAGTCCAGGTATGTGCTACATAAATCAAAAGGCTGGAAAAACACCTTGCTATTATTAAAACAAACAGACCTAAGTTCAAGTCCACTCCAGCCAGTTGCTTAACCTCCTTGAGTCTCTGTTTCCTCACCTGTAAAGTGGGGATAGCAACTCCCTTGTTGTGAGCATATAAATAACTGTTAGAATTATCACCATGAACTCCAAAGGAGATGGGGCCAGTGCTGATGTGACATCTGTTTTAATTATGACATCCAACATCAACTTGCAGGTGATAAAACCTGTTCTGCCACTTATAACATATTGACCAAGTTTCCTGGGTAATCAAGATTCCATGTCTTTCCAGACTAAATGAGGAATCTGGGGCATTCCTCTGATGACAGAAATCAGTGAAATTTCATTTATCTCTATTTTTTTTTTTTTTTTTGGCAGCTGGCCAGTAAGAGGATCCAAACCCTTGACCTTGGTGTTACCAGCACCATGCTCTCCCAAGTGAGCCAACCAATCAGCCTAATTTATCTTCTTTTTTTTTTTCCTTTTTGTCTTTTTTCGTGACCGGCAACGGATCGCAACCCCCAGTGTCATGCCCGTACTGGACCGGGACCGGCAACGGGATCGCAACCCTCGGTGTTGCGCCCGCACCTCGCTCAGCCAGTGAGCGGCCAGTCTGTATGTGGGATCCGAACCCTCAGCGGGAGTGCCGCCGCGCTCCCAAGTGTGCGCCACCGGGCCGGCCCCCTAATTTATCTTCTATATATTTTTGCTTTAATTGGTAATTTTTTTTAAAGGCATGGGAAAATTCACTGTCAAAACACAGAAAAATTATTCAAAGATAAGCTGAAGAAGAAAACATGATATAAAGTCCCTAAAATGATTTTTCTGAAATGCTAATTGAACTTGTGTCTCAGTTCAGCAAAAGGGCTGCTGCTACTAGAGTCCAGAAACTTTGAAAACAGCACTATGGGTGTGTTTCAAACTGGGGTAGGGGGTCCCAGCTATGTCCTGGGAACATCCAGAGAAAGGACTGTGGGACAGGAGGAGGCCACAGACTGTGGGGAGAGAGGGAGAGAGAAATGGGACACTAAGACATCCCATTCTGTTGACAAGGCCTGGCTGGAGACTATTTTCAGTTTGTGCTGGGCGTGAGGAGTCAGGCAGCACATCCAGTAAGCTGAAATCAGCAATGAGGGGGGACAGGACAGGGCTCAGAAATAGACTCACCACCAAAACCCTTGCTGACCTAAAAGAAACTAAGGCCAGACATATAAAGCATGGAATTTATTGAGTCAATGTGATAACTGCAACCAGAGAAACACATAGGTCAGTTTGCCCTGAGAAATACACTCCAAAAGGGACCAGTAGAGCTTTAGCATTTTATAATCATAAGAAATGGGGAGAATCAAAGGAGAGAGAGAAGAGGACAGACCCCTAATCATAACATCAGTTTTTCTATTGGCTAGTACATACACCTAAATTTTAGATAGTTACTAAATTAAATCCCACATGCAGAAATCTAGGGTAAGGATTATAAGAAGCATTCTAGGTTATTTTATTACTACTTCTGGTACCTGTATGTCTGGAAATAGTCTTATAATAACATTTTTCAGGACATGGGATGTAACTACTGACTTACCCCAGATTTCCCAAGATACAATTTAACTGAACTGGTGTATTAGTCGGTTTCTGTTGCTTATAACAAACTATGAGGAACTGGGTATTTTATGAAGAAAATGCAATTTATTGCTTACAGTTTCAGAGGCTGAGAAGTCCAAAGTCTAGGGAAAACATCTGATGAGGGTCTTCTTACAGCGCTGATACAGGGTATAACATTGCAAGAAAGGCAGGAGCAGAGAGAGCACAGAGTAACCTCTCATTCGCTCTTCTTTTAAAGCCCTCACAACCACGCCCCTGACCACCATCTTTAACCCATTCACTACTGCACGGTCCTACAATCCAATCACCTCTTCAAGGCTCTAGCTTTCAATTACCATAATAGGATTTCCCACCCTCTTAACAGTCACAGTGGGGGCTAAGTTTCTAATACATAAAACTTTGGGGACACAGTTCAAGCTTCAGGGAGTTTTCAGGGGACATAATCCAATCCACTATACCTGGTCAGAGTAGATTTTTTTCATTATCACCCTAAGCCATTTATAGAGGATTGGAGATTGCAGCTGAGGAACAGACAGGTTCCCATGATGGTAGCTGGAGCTCAGATGTGAGGGCCTCAGGTGAATTTCCGCCTCTTTATTCCTCCTCCTGCCTTGAGGCTTGTCTTTTGTTCTTCGCAGGTCATGGGAACTCAGTGCCGGCCTGGCCTCCAGCCCTGACATCCCACTTTCTTCCCAAGGCAGGGCCTCTTGACCTCCACCTGTGGGCTCAGCCCCAGTCTCCTATTCTCCTGATTTGCCTGGCCTGAGGCACCTCCAGCCTCACCTTGAGAGTGCTCAGCTTCCAGTCTCCTGGGCTGTTGAAGTCAGTCTTCTAGTTGGGAGAGGAGAAGAGAAAGGGGAGAGGAAACTAACACTTATTGAGCCCTGGAGTGGGCCTGGCAGCATGCTTGGAGCTTGCTTTTCTCCTGCTGAAGGAACTCCTGTCATGCAAGCTCTAAGCTCTGGTGGCACGAGCAAACCTGGGTGGGAGGCTGGGTGACAAATTCTAATACCAGGCAGGAAAGAGGGATTCTGCTGATTTCTGCATGTTACACAGCATAGCTTGGGCACATGTAGGACTCAGGGAACAGGGCTCTTAGGATGGGTTGAGCATGTAAAGAGAGTTCCAAGCACAGTCACCACATTCCTGGGTGATCCAGAGACATTACAATCTCTAGACACCAACAGGGCTCGGAGAAGGAGCCAGAGGAAGATGGAAGATGCCATGAAAGGGCAGAGAGGGGCTCATGTGAGATGTTCTGGGGACTCACAGAAAGCCCCAGGTGAGGTTTGAAAGTCTTACAATAGCAGATGGGGCCAAAAAGCCAGAGAAGTAAGGAGGTAGCTGCAAATATGACAACAGATATGCCCAGGAGGCTGGGATGGCATGAGAAAGTCCAGGATTTTACAAGAGGGAGATATTTGTACCTACCAGAGAAGATTGTTGGAGAATTGAATGAGCTCATTCATTAGTCTGTTTAAAAAGGAATAGAGTAGGGACCTGACAAGTCTTGCTTTCCTCCCTACCCTCACCCCCCTAACCCCCCACCCCATCCCTCCTAGACAGCATTTTCCCTTCCTAGGACTCAGTCATTCTTCGGGATAACTGCTCCTGAAGCCAAGAAACAGGCAGAAAACCTGTTTCCTTTAATAAATAAAATAAAGTCTCCTTTTCCTCACCCTCACCTCCAGGCTGATTCTGGTAATACAAAGTCAAACGGGTTTGTTGTGTGTGTATGTTTTAATAAACAGGAACAATTTCCCCAGCCTCATGTTGAACAGAAATCTGTTCTTCGACTCTATGGTGTGTGTTGAAAACAAAAATCTGCAAGTTAAAATCACCTCTGACATTTCCCAGAGGATGGGAACAGTTCTCATGCAGGGCTTGTAGAACGGGTGGGATGAAGTCACTCCTCTTCCCACCCTGTCCCCTGGATCTCCTCAGAGCCAGCCGGCTGCTCCCAGACTCACCCCCGACAGATAACACCCACAGTGGCTTCCCCTAGGCCATGTCAGGGTCCCATTCGAAGCTGACCACTGGGCCCAGTTCTCATCTACATCCTCAGTGTTCCAGGGCCTCTAAGCCAGTCCCTCCTAGACTGGCAAGTGAGGGAGCCAGGGCTGCCCCCAGCACATGTTGTGACTGTGTTTTAACTAGGGAAATAATAACTCAGAGGCAGACATCTATAAAATGAGCCGTTCTGCCTCGGTGAGGCTTGTCGCAAATATGAGGGCTTGCTCTTTTCCAACTACTTTAACATCCCGCGGGTATGAAAAAAAAAGTAATCCCCTATCCACTTATTGACTCAGAGAGGTTTTTGAGCAAGAGTCGTAGCAGCTGACTAGCCGAGCACTTCATGAACGACGCAGTCCCAGCGCCGCTCCTTTGAATGGCCCCACGCGGAGCTCCCAATCACCCAGTATCAGTGGCTGATTCAACCCCAGAAGGAGGTGCCCAGGCGGGGCAGTGTCCAGGGCCTCACAGCCGCAGACAGCAAGTGGGGTTGGTTATGGGACATGGGTCTTGGGTGGGTTTAATCTCCTGATGCAGCTCTAAAGAGCCTTTCATCTGAGGCAACTCAGCACACGCGTGAGAGAGAATTAGGAGCCTGTTTTGCAGAAAAGAAAGCTTTCCTCCCAGCTAGGGATCGGGGCAGAAGGAGGGAGTCCAGCACCTAGGGAATGGATCAATTGCCAAGCTGTGGCTCTAATAAACATCAGAGCAAAAGCCAAGAAAGGTCCCAAGAGACAGAAAAACCCAGGAGCAAATCCAAGCTCGTTGTCCTCTGGTGGTGCAAACTTGAACAAATCATCCTCACTTTTGCCCTCCTCTGTAAAATGCGGATAAGGATAAAGCCCTTGGTGGACAATTGAACTGTTGGTCCCAAGTCTAAATAGACCTTTCCCATGGCTGCCATAGACTTGCAATGGGTCATGTGACCTGCTTTGGCCAAGGAGATGTTAGTGGACATGACAGCAGCAGAAGCTTGAAATGTGCTTAAAGGAACTGGGCTTGCCTTCTTAGGCTACTGTGATGCCACCAAGAGAACATACCCTGGGAAGCCACTGCCCCTCCAAGCAGAGCTCCAGGAGGAGACAAATGGAATGGAAATCTCAGCTGACCTGCTAATCTACATCCAGAAGCAGAGCTGCCTCTAGAAGTCCACAGGTTTGTGAGCTAGAAATTAATGCTTACTGTTGTAGGAATGATGCAGTTGCTCGTTATGTAGCATCATTGTGGCAATAGCTACTGTAGATTGGATATCCCCCCAAAACTCACTGAAGCCTGATCCCCATTGTAACAGTGTTAAGAGGATGGTAAGTCAGACTATGGCAGTGTTGAAAGGTGGGACCTTTAAGAAGTGATTGAATCGTGCTGACTATGCCCTCGTGAATGGATTAATCCACTTATGGAATAATGGGTTGATGGTTTAGTGGGTTGTCACGGGTGTGGCACTCGTGGCTTTATAAGGAGAGCAAGTGAGCACATTAAAGAGCTCTTGCCATTCCTGCCATGTGACTGCCTGTGTCACCATGGGACCCTGTTGAGAGCCCACCCAGAAGAAGGCCCTAACCAGATGTGCCCCCTAGACCGTGGACTTCCCAGCATCCGAAATGGTAAGAAATAAATTTTATTTCTTTATAAATTACCCAGTTTCAGGTATTCTACATGACAGAAAGTGGACTAACACAATAGCTGACTGATACTCCTTCCCCATAGGGCATATTGTAAGATTAAGACAAGGTATACAAAGCACTTGGGCAAAAACTAAGTGTCAAAGTTATATTAGCAAAGTAATCATCATCATCAGTAATCAATTCTCTCCTTTTCTAGTCTCCAGAGTGATATACTGAAACTGCTAATCTAATTGCACCTGCCCTAGCTGAACGACTTCTCTGACCACTTCTCTAGTCCCAAAGATCTTACTTCCCCAACCCCCATCCCTCTGTCACAGTGGACACTTCTGGTCCACAAACCACCCCATTATTCTTTCAATGTGCCAGGCTCTCTCAAACCTCCATGTTGTTCCCTCTGCCCAGGATTCCCTTTCCCCTGTTGTCTGCCTGCTGAGCCCCTGCTCATTCTTCAAGAGTTTACTAAGCCCTTGAGCAAAGGAAACACGTCATCATCATGGGGCACCACGCCAACCTCCCTGTGCCCCAACCCTGAGCTTAAACTGGGGGCTGGACCATAGCGATGAGGAAGGAAGGGAGAGGAAATTGACAGAGGCTGGAGCTGCTCCTTGCCCTTCACCCCAGCTTTGTCTCATCCAGTCCCATCCCCCAACTCATTGCAGAGAGGAACAGGTCCAAATGGAAGATCCCAAAACTCTCCTTCTCTCAAATAAGAAGCTCCATTCCCTGAATGCTTCCCCTGAAACAGTCACCAGGGGCCATCCATGCCTCTTCTTGGGAGGAGTCTGGATTTCTGGATTTTACTGATGCCTCCAGCACTGGAAACAGTGGACTGGTCTCTGGCCCCTCCATGACTCCTCCAGGCCCAGGAGTCCCTGATGAGGATGGGGTTGGGGGTGGTGTCAGACACAGTCCTCATTTAAGGTGTCCTCCTTCAAACTGAGGAACCAGACTCCTCCACCATCAAGTACACGTTTCCAGTTTTTCTGAAGCCCCACGCAGACCATCCCTATCTCCTCTGCTGCAGCCAAGAGAGCACACCTGCAGCTTTACCTCCTCTTCACTCACGTTTCTGCACCACCTGTCAAGCTCTTGGCCAGCCTCTCCCCTGTCTTCACCATCTTCCATGTCCCAACACATCTCTGGTGCCCACCCATCTAGCCAGCCCCTTGCCCCAAAAGCAGATGAGGGGGATTTGGGTGATAGAAACCGACACGTAAAATTGGCACTTAATTATCATTCTTCTGGATTCTAAGAGGAAGAACCACGATGAGCCTTCTAGTGACTTACCTGGTTTCAAAACAGGCCATGGCATGTCCTCAGACTGGCAAAAGTGAAAAAGTCGGACACCATCAAGTGCTGGTGAGGAAGCAGGGACAGCATGGCTCTTATAGGCTGTGGGTATGGGTGTAATTGGCACAGACACTCTGAATAGTGGCTTCCACTGAAACTGAGAATGCCCTTCCTTAGCTATCACATGGTGGTTTCCCTGTCAGGAGTCAAGACATCTGCACACGGATACTGTGTTAGTCCGTTTCTGTTGCCTGTAACAGAATACCTGAAAGTGGGTAATTTATAAGAAAACAAAATTTATTTCTTACAGTTCAGAGGCTGAAAAGTCTATAGTCCAGGGAGGCGCATCTGATGAGGGCCTTCTTCTTAGCAGGAATGTTGGAGTGAGCAGGACTGAAGCCATGTTGGGACCTAAAACCCCATGGGCTCTAGAAGATTTTAAAAGGACACAGTTTTTTTTTTTCTTGGTATGTATTACTCTGAGTTCCCTCTTTCCCCATGGTTATTTGATATTTTGAACCTCGGTTATGGAGCAAAAGGACATTACCTACATGAATGTAGTTTCCCAGGCAGCCTAAAGGTGCACACTTGCCAGGAGGCATGTACTATCCAGACTCTGAGATAGCAGCAGAGTAAGAAACAGAAGCCAGAGCGAGCCTTGGTGAGACCTTGCACCTGGCCCCTTGCACGGAGTCCCCACAGCTCACATCCCCCTCCATCCTGCTTTTCATTTCCTATGTTCCATTCTTTCAATTCCCTCTTTAAAAATCCCTCAGTAAATCTGAGTCTTTGAGATGGCTTTAGTGTGGCCATTCTCCTCAGGCTTACCAGAGAGAAGAGATAGCCTAACATTTCTCCTTAGGTCACCAGTATTTCTGAATGAAAGCTGACTTCCATTTTCACCAGCATATGCCTTTTGAGTGGTTTGCTTCTGAAAGGGGGCAGGCAGCCAGATCTATACCTGGTAACAGGAAGTTGGGGCCAGTGTAGGGGTTGAGCAATAGAACCACCCTGCTCACTTCCTCTTCTTTTAAATCCATCAGAACCACACCCATGACCACCCATTAAACCATCAAAGGATTCATCCATCCACAAGGGCACAGTCCTCACAATCTAATCGCCTCTTAAAGGCGCCACCTTTCAATTACCATCATAGGATTTCCCACCCTCTTAACACTGTTACAATGGAGATTAAGTTTCCAATACATGAACCTTCGGGGAATACATTAAACCCACAGCAGATGCACATTGCAGCACTGTTTTGAGCAGCAAAAAGAAGTTGAAATAGCTACATGTCCATTAATAAGATGGATTTTTTAAAATATAAAGCATGGCAGTTAAAAGAAATGAACTAGAATTGCTGGTTTGGATATAGGACTAAAAATCATATTGTTGAGTGAAATAAAGCAAGTTGCAGAATGACATGAATAGCCTAATACCATTTATGAAAGTAAAAATACACATGGGGATACTATTATTTCCTATGGATATGTGAGTGTATGTGAAAGGCTCTTATTTTCTTAAGGACTGAATACGACAAACTCATTATAGAGGATACCACTGGGAATAAGGAGAGAGGATTAGGATTTAAACAGAGATGGAGACCTATTCTAAATGTCTTCATGGGCAACAGAGCACTGTAGTCACACAATACCTGTGCAATTTGGAGCAAATACAATAAATGTTAACAATGGGAATATGAGGGTTGCTATTTTTGACTTGATGCTCTTCTGTATATTTTTAATTTTATTTTAAAATGGCCAGAATGAATTATTCAATCAGCTATTGAGTGTCCACTGGGTGCCTGGCCATAGCAAGAGCTGTGATAATGAAAAAGTCCTTTGAAGACAGAAAAGGAGTGGTCCTGAAGGGTAGGTCCAGAATGTGCTCCACATTGGGTAGTCACTAACACCGTGCTTGTGAGCAATGAGGCCATGATTGAGGGAAATCACCACCCAATGGAAAACACATCTTCAATTTTAATAGTGATGGAGACTAATCAAAATCAGCTTCAACTCTAAAGTATATTAAGGATCCAACACATAACTTTGATTCAAGCAATTACTTAAAATTGAAATTTGCTAAGTGAGGAGAATGAGTCATTCATTAGTGCAATGTCACCATTACCTGGCAAGAGCAGGAAGTCCTGGGGGTACAGTGATATGTGGGGGTGGAGGTGAGCTGCTGCCTCTACGTCGGTACTTCCTTCTGCAAGATGGAGGCTGCTCACAGCACAACCAGGCACAGGCACGGGCCATGTCTAATCAGAACTCATCGCTTTCAGTCTTGAGTCTCTGTGGCCCAGGTTTACCCTACTTTTGCACTGTCTTCAATGCTAAAGCTTTGCTGGGCATACTGATTTGGGATCCCCCAGGAGAAGCCCTGAGGCAATGAGTCAAGTGTAAGTCCTTGACTTGGGAGATTCAGGAACCACCAGCAGGAAACCAGGCAAGTGACACAGTGAAAGGGAAAGCAGCCATAAACCAACCACCACAGGGGTGATGTGGTTGGCAAAACATTGGCCCCCAAAGATAACCACACCCTAATCCCCAGAACCTGTGAATATGTTACATTACATGGCAATGAGGAATTAAGACTGCAGATAGAATTAAGGTTGCTAATCAGCTGATCCTGAGATGGGGAAATTATCCTGAAATCCACTGCTGAGAGCCTACCTACTGTGTCCCAGGCAGCATGCTAAGTCCTCCTCTGGGCACTGTTCCACATCAGCCTCACAGCCCAGGTAGGAGTAACTCCATTTTTACTAGATGGTGAAACTAAGGCCCAGAGAGATTAAGTGACCTGCCCAAAGTAACACAGCTTGCAAGTGGCAGAGCCAGGGTTAGAACCAGGGCCACCTGACCCCAGAGGCTGCCCCTTTCTACTCTACCATGACAAGGATGCTCACTTGGGGGTGTCCTGTTGTTTGTTAACCCTCAGGTCAGACACACATAATGCAGTTCTGAAGTCTCTGGAGAATGCCACAAGCTGTGACTCTGCAAAGAAACACAGACAGAAGGTGCCTCTGAGTCCCTCTCTGAGAACAACTCACAGGGGCAACTGGCAGAGACCAGGAGTTCCCAGTTGCTGGCTCCAGAAATGAACCCACACAGCCATTAGTGGCTCCAACTCTTCCCCTCCCCACTCCTGCCCAGATTTCCACCAGGGAAGAGGATGGGAAACACCCCAAACCTAAGCAGGAGCTGCCTACCTTGACATGCTGATCAGTAATGGATGACCCGCTGTAAAGCTACTCAATCACGCCAGTTGTCGGGCTCTTTTACCTGCCGGTAATCCTGCCTACTGGGCCAACTGTCGAGATAGGGCTGGGTCTGGAGCTCACAGACCCCTTAAGCCCATTCCAGACTGGGTCACAGACCTTTCATACACCAGGCTGGGTCACCAGACCCCTCACATGCCTGTCTGTGTCCCCAGACCCTTCACACACAGGTCTATGAGCTAGGTAACTGGCAAACAGGTCCTTGGAAGCCTAGGCTGGAAAGCATGGCTGCATGTGTGAAGGCGGCAGCCGCCTGAGGCAGTAAACTCCAGCCAAGGTGGTGGCGCAGCACAGGCGCACTAACTCCTCCCACACACAACCTATTCACAGCAAACGCTCGGCAAGATTCTGAACATCTGAGGGGCCCTGACCATTTTCCTAGCACCCCCCTATCCAGAAAGCCCTGATATCATCTCCCTGGACCACACCAGGAACCCTAGCATGTGGTTATGCCTGTCCTCACAGGCTGCATGTCTGTCCAAGCTGAAGATGGAAAATGGGGCCCAGCCACAGGGGCCCTGCAGCGTGGGGGGCAGGTCTCCAAGCTCCATGGGGAGCCCAGGCTAGGGTGGTAGAGAGCTGCAGGAGGAGCAAGTTTGCTCAGTCCTAAAATGGAGATGGTCATAATACACACGTCCCAGGGGATCGCAGTGAAGATCAAACACGAGCAATGCACCAAACGCAGCCTGTGGCACCTTTTAGACCCTCAATAAATGGCAATGATGATCATTATGCAGACGGTGGCTGAGAGACTTGCCCCTAATATATGAGTTCTGATGTCCTCATGTGGCACCTGGTTAATTTCAAACTTGCTGAGATGCAGGAGGGAAGGTGCAGGGCTCTGAGGTGGGTGCACTGGGGTTCTTGCCCTGGCTCTGCATCTATGCCCCTGGAGACATTTAAACCCTCTGCCCCTCATTTTTTCACATGCAAATCGGGCATAATCAGCCCCTCCCAGGGCAGATGAAAGGGGCTCTGTGTACAGAGCCCAGCATGGTACCAGCACAGGGGCAGGACTGGCAGATATCTGTCACCTCCCTTCTACCAGGCCACAAGTCTGTCACTGCCCTGCCCTTGCTAGGTAGGGGAATGATGCCCCAGTGAAGAGGCTCCAGGTTGAGCAACAGATGGCCTTCCCTCTGCGCCCCTGCTGCTCAGTCAGATACGCAGGGCAGAGACGGTGACAAAGGGGGCAGTTTTGAGGAGGGGAAGCTTGCCTTCGGGGGAGAGGTGCTCCCCAAGGGGAGCCATGGTGGCCCAGGATCCCCACAGGCACTGAGGGGGAGGAATGGGCAGCAGCGGCGATTTGCTGGGAGGAGGCCTCCCGCCCCCCATATCTCTACCCCTCACTCACGCCATACCCTTGCAGTCTCTTCCCCAAGGAAGGAGGGCTTGGTCATCTGAGGGGCCCACCTGAGGTGTCACCGATGAGCAGGGACACCCCGAGTCCATGCGGCTCACTCACTGTCCTGTGCTTCCCACATCTGTGTATAAACAGGAAGAGGCAGGAGCCATCCTTGATCACGTTGCTCTCAGGGCCTGTTTTGCAGATGTGGCCATCCTGGATTCATCAGTGGGATGTAGGAAGCTTCCTTTAGGCCCGATGGGCATGTTGCATTCCCAAGTCAGCCTTCCCCAGACACGCTCATGTGCTTCCCAGCTCCCAACAAGCCTGGGTCTCGCTTCCCTTTGGCTACTGGTCCTTGCGTGTGTCCCTCTCTTGAGCAAAACCCCAGGACAGATGCAAAGGGACTCCTATTAGTGGGGTCTTAAAGAAGAGCCCAGCCTGTGCCCCAGAACACAACAGAGACCCACCCTGGATCTGCAGGAACCAGGGCCAGGAAGAGGAGAAGGGAGCCAGGGCTCTGGTGGTGATGCTCCCAGCGTCCAGACCATTCATGTGCTTTCTGGACTGCCTTATCACCCACATCCTCTCAGTTATTCCATCCTAGCTGGGGTCCAGGAGATCCTGTCTCTTTCCTAACAGATGAGAGGGTGACTTTGAGTGGGTTCCCTGGAAACAGACTTAGATGGAGAGTCTCATGCAGAACGTTTATTGCAGAGTAATCCCAGGAGATACACACTGAACGGGAGGGAGGAAGGTGGGGCTGGGCAGAGCCGACTGCAGAGTGGTGGTGACAGAGGCTTCAGCTGGCCCCAGGGGCTCTGAAGCCAGGACGATCCCTTGGAGTTGTCCTAAATTGAGGCCCTGGGGACCAGGCCTTCATAACTATCCCCCTCCCCATCAGCCAATCCATGGCTATGGGCTTAACCTTAGGTGAGGCAGTTCCCTTCAGCTGAGGGCAATTTCCAGTGAAGAAGGCAGCTGGGAGATACTCCCAGCACCTGGGGAATGGGTGCTAAGAACCTGAAGACAGGAGCATGTGGAGGCCACAGCTCCACTCCAGACAGGAGAACCTGCTGGCCGAGACAGGCGGTGGATGGAGCCTAGGGGAGGGGCGGGCTCTTGTCACCACCAGCCCTGGCTGATCAGTCCACAGCCCTTCACTCCTCTCCAGGATCCCACTGGGGCGCTGCCTCCCCCATCCTCAGGCCCCAGGCAACCTGAATGAGCCAGCCTGTCCCCTGCAGAGAAGCTAACAGAGACATCAAAGCCACAGCATCTCACTTTCAAGCAGCTTTGAAATATGCTTCTGAAATAGCTGTGCCTAGGAAGATTAAAAGTCCTCCTGTTGAAGAACCCAAGGGTCTCGAACATCAGAAACAGAGTGGGTGGGCTTAGGGATATAGAAAAGTGGAGTACTTTAGTGCACCAGGTGGTGGAATAAAAAAGCCAGAAAAAAGGAACACACAGAATAAAAATATATGATGAATCTAAGCTGTAAAATCTTAGTTCCAGGGTCTCTAAAGTGGCAATGGAACTGTGCAGGGGCCCCCAGATGAGGTCAGGGAAGTGAGCAGATTGCCACGAGGAAATAAAAGGCCTTCATTGATTCTCTCAATCATTCATTCATACAGAAATGATTAATGAGCACCTACTAAGTGGCAGATACTGCCAGGGTCCAGAGCGCAGAGGGAAGAGGACAGACCTGACCCACCCCGAGTTGCTGACAGCCTAGAGTGGAAGCCAGACAGAATTCAGTGTAAAATGGGCTGAGATGGGGAAGCACAGTGTATTGCTACAGACTACACCAATTGTATGCTTAAGGCTAATTCATAACTAAAGCCAAAATGTTTCATTATTTTAGTTATGCTAAATTTCCATTTGTATTGTCAGGGCTAGGGATTAGGACCCACATACCCTTCAAATCTGTTGTACAGCTTGGGTCACAGGCCCCTCACATGCCTGGCTGGGTCACCAGACCCCTCACATGCAGGTCCACACTAGGTAATTGGGAAAGATCCTGGGAGCCATTGGCAGACGACAGGAGCTCAGCTCTCAGCTTCCTTGGAGGCAGCAGCGGCAGCGGCGGCGGCAGTGGCAGTGGCAGTGGCAGCTTCCCTGTGGCCCCTGGGGGCATCCCAGGGGAGGGAGGCCCTGTGGACCAGAGCCACTCCTCCTTTATACTTGAGTGCATAACCCAGGACACCTGAGTGCACATGTGCAATTGCCTTAGACAATAACCAAGGACCACCTGGGCACACATGCATATTTACTTCAAATGCTAAGCAAGATTCTGAACATCTGAGGGGCCCTGACCATTTTCCTATATTTTCCCTACACACAGGTTCTGTGGGGTTCAGAAGGGAGTCAGGGAGGGCTTCCTGGAGGAGGCAAAGTCTAAACTGAGCCCCACAGGATGAGCAGGAGTGAACCAGGCGAAGAGGGACAGGGAGAAGAGTATGAGTGAGGTGAGAGGGAAGAGAGGTTTGAAAGGGGAGTGAAAAGAGGTGAGGCTGGGGATGAGGTCTGATCAGATCACACAAGGTCTCGAAGACCCAACAGAAAGCACGGGCTTTATCAGGATGGCAATAAGGAACCATGGAGGGATCTCCATGGGTAGGGGCATGACAGGATCCTATCTGTGGATTAGGACAAGGAGGAGCCCCACCAGCCAGCTGAACTCACATTTAAAATGCCTCTGGGTGTCATAAACATGTAACCCTGACCTAACATTGGAGAGGGCTGGGCTCATAGGGGCAGAGAGGAGCTTGACAAGGGTCAAGGACAGAGCCCCTTGGCTTGGCAATCAGGGCCTTGCGTGATCTTGCCCTTATCTTCAAATCCAGCCTCCTCTCCCTGAGTCAGAAAATGTCCTGCTGCAGTCCCACTTAAGTGCACATATTCCCCCACCACACCATGCAGCCTCACTTCTGGCCCTTGCTCACGCTGTATCATGTGCCCAGGATGCCCCCTCCCCAGCGCACGTCACCTGACTGACTTCTACCTATCCTTAACTACCACCACCACCCCCAACTCTCCACCCCCAGGCTAGGTAAGTTCCCCCTCTCAGTTCACCCAGGGCAAGTGCTTCCCTCGGTCAGAGTTGCATAGTGGTGATCACCTATTTACACGTCTGTCTACACCCAATAAAAGTTGAACTTCTGAAGGGCAGGGACCTCATCCATGCAGACTCTCCAAAGCGTAGTGAGCATAGCTCTGTCCATACCTTGCAGCCCTGATACAGGAGGAATCCTCAGAGATCATCTTATCCAGGCTTGCTATGGTCTAAATGTACCCCAAAATTCATGTGTTGAAACTTAATCGCCAATGTGATAGTATTGATAGGTGGAGCATTTAAGGGAGATTAAGCCATGATGGTAGATCCCTTGTAAATGGTATTCGTGACCTTCCTTATAAAAGAGGCTTCAAAGAACTCCCTTCCCTTCCACCCCTTCCACGCTTCCACCATGTGAGGACACAGCATTCATCCACTCCAGAGGGTTCAGCAACAAAGCACCATCTTGGAAGCAGAGATCAGGTCCTTACCAGACACCAGATCTGCCAGCACCTTGATCTTGGACTTCCCAGCCTCCAGAGTGTGAGAAAATAAATTTCTCCTGTTTATAAATTACCCAGTCTAAGGTGTTTGTTGTAGTATCACAGACTAAGACAAGACCTCTCTTCCAAGCAAGAGGAGATGGAAAGGGAACCAACAGGAGCTGGGCTCCTGCCAGCACCTGGCCTTCTGCAGACATCTCTGCCTGGCAGGAATCATGAATCATGTTCCAGGTGCTCAGAAGTTAGGACCTGTCCAAGGCCACAGAGCTAGCCAAGAGCAAAGCTGGAATTCAACTTGGTCCTTTCCAAGACCCCTCCCTCAGATTTTTCCCACCCAATTCTCCAAGTCCTCCAAGGAAGGGCAGGCAACGTATTCATCAAAATGAGCTTCTTATGTCTGATCACCAGAGGCTGCTGGTGTGCAATCTCATCCCCCCACATACACACACATATTCACACATGCTAGTCACACAGCCTCCCTGAATAGGACTGCAGATCATTTAATAAACAGACCCGGGGAAGAAAGAGGAAAAGCATCAACAGGACCACCACTGTGATGTCCTTTGGGCTCACACGTCAGCTCCCTTCCTGGCTCTCAAGCTGCAAGGCCTCCCCACAACTCAGCATCTCACACTTTCCCTGGTTCTACAGGAGCTCAATGTTTCCTTGAGGCAAGAAAAGCAAATGGGAACAGCAGATGGCTCTGCATCACCTGCGGAACCCAGTGCAGACCAGTGCCCCTGGGACTCTGCAGGCCAGGGAGTCGGCTCAGCTGCTGGCTCTGAGGAGAAGGCCTTTTGGTGCCAGGTTTTTGGGAGATCTCTTGACCAGAATGGATTCACACGTGCATGCCACTGCTCCAATCCTGAGAGTTGAGACATTACCCCTTTTATAAAATTCTCATCATGCCCAGAAAGCCACCAGGTTATGGCAAGAGGGCAGAGCCACCTCGTTAGCATAAGTAGGCTGATGGAGAAGGGGAGATGAGAGTATTAAAGAAAGCTGACCGTGACCCAGCCTTTCAAATGAGCTGCTTTGATTGGGAAGTGAATCTGCTGATCACATGTGCCCAAGGGAGCCTGCGAAAACATTGCATCTTTACATTCAAACCCCAAAGGTCGCAAAGACAGCGTGTTTTTACTCAAAACATGTGATGGGCAAGACCTTCCTGAACATAAGGATTGGAGAAGTGAGAATAGTCTGGTCCATGAAAGGCCACTGCGTGCAAGAAACTTAGAGACGTGATGTGAACGGCATCTTCCCTGGTTGTTCCTATTTATATTTTAGTACGACTTTATTGAATGTTTTCTTGTAGGTCATCTCAAATCCTTTGGGAAATAAGGCATAGCAAAATAAACAAATGCTTTGAATTAAAGTGTAGGAGGGACAATGTTCCAGTGACAGAAGGGGGTGTTTAGGTAATCAGAGGGGGCTTTGCACAGAGATACCTTCCCCCCACCAACAACAGGCAGCAGCAGCAGCTCCAGTCTCAACGTGGTTAACCTCACTTAATGTCACCAGACACATTCCCCTGTTCAGTCCCTCACGTGGGCAGCCTGGGCTCATGGGGACCATCTCCTTCTCCAGCTCCCCCTGAGCCTGGCACTGTGCCATAGGGAAGGGCAGGGAAGCAGAGGAGTGTTTCAGGGCTCTGGAGCCAGACCACTCATATTGAAATCCTCATTCTATTTGTATGACCGTGAATGTGCCTCTGAACTTCTTGCACCTGAGACGATGTCGATACAGCACCTGCCTCCACAGGGTATTTCTGAGCTCGTGGATGGAAAGCACTGAGTCTAACGCACAATGAGTGCTTCGCAAACGTCAGTTCTAAGACCAGGGCTGGCCCCCAGAAACCACCTCTCCGTGGGGAAAAGGCTGGCTCAGGAAGGTGGGCCAGCTCCTGGCAGCATCACTGGGTCAAGCACATGTGCCCAAACCTGTGTTCTGAGTGTTTGCTCTCTCCTGCCTGAACACTGAAAACTAAGCAAACAGACCAACAAGATTAATCCTCGCAGGCAGATGATCCAAGCACTGTGTGTGTGTGACCTGAATGTTATGTAAATACTTGAAGTAAATGAACCAGAGAAGAATTCTTTGGTACAAGTGACAGGGGTCCTGGAATGTCTTTTGCTTGTGTTTAAAGAACTAAACTTAGGCTTGTGCCAGATAAGGAGGAACTCTTGGTTTTAGCGAAAGCCACAGCACTAGCACCCTATACACCCTCAATAAATACCTGAGGAAGGAAGGAAGGAAGGAAGGAAGGAAGGAAGGAAGGAAGGAAGGAAGGAAGGAGAAAGCTTGTCACATATTTTTCCAGTGCACCCCTCTTGGATGCGAGTCGGAGAATGACTATAATTCTCATCACCTAAACCATTCTCACTGGTGTGTTAATATTGAACTTCAGTAGAAAATGTGGTCTTCCAGGCTGGAAACCTCCAAGGCTAACATTGCTAGTATCTTATTATGAACACTTGTAATTCTGAATTAAATCTTGAAAGAAGGGGCATTGGAGTAGCACAGCCCAGGGGTAGGAAAGCTCTCCAACCCAAAGGAGAAACACAGGACAGAGCCCTGGCTTCCTTCCTGCTCAGGGGCAGGGCGTGGGACAGACTGTCCTCCCATGGTCCACTTGCAGTGTCCTCTGGGTTCCCTGATCTCTCCCTGACCATTCCTCACCCCCCATCCCCAGGGGCATGCTCCCTCACACTACGGGGGTGGAGTAAAACTGCTCTTCTCCTCTACAGCCCCCATCCACCCCTGCTGCAAACTAACTCTTCCAACAACACACAATTATTGAGCACTTCCTGTGTGCCTGGCCCTGTGCTGAGCACTTTGCATACATTATCTCATTTGCTCCTCATAGCAACCCTCCTGAGAAGGTATGATTAGCCCTGTTTACAAACAGGGAAACTGAGGTTCAGAGAGACCTAAGTTCACACTGCTGGAAGAGTCAGAGCCAGGATCTCCAGAGCCTGTGTTCTCAGCCCCTCTACAGTCATTCTAGTGCGAGCATCAGGAATTTTGCTGTGTTCACATACCACCTGTGCTATTGTTTACTTAATATTTTTCTTTAAACTGACTCTCTTTATTTTTAACTTAAATAAATGTATTTAAAGGAAACAGTGTATTGCTGGGGCATGTGTAAAAATAGTATTGGTTATCAAATTAACCAAGAAAGAAAATAGCGAGCGTAAATTGCTGCTGAATACTGTTGCCTGCCAAAGGCATCTGCCCGGGTCCTGCTCGCTCTGCGTTCAAGAGGCAGCAGGAGCAGGGGGGTCACTGCTACCAAGTGGCCTCCTTCACCAAGACAGGATTAATGGAGATCTCAAAGTCCCTTTCTCACGCTGTGACTCAGCACTGTAAAACTGTCAGGGCTCCTGATAACATCCCCCTGACCCATCCACCATTAGTGACATTTGGGCCACCTGTGGAAAATGTTGTCCCACCCTGTTCTGGAACTCACCTATTCCCAGGATTCATGCTGGGTGTCTGTGGCCCAGGCCCCAATGGCCCATTGCTCAATGCTGAGGTTCTCCCTCTGGGTGACCTCAAGGCCCAAGCCCACAGCCAGTGTCAACCCACACACCTGAATGGCACACTGAAGTCCCCACACACCTAATGGCACCATCATCAGCACAGGGGCCCAAACTTGAAAGGGGGAATTGTTCCCATCTCCTCCTTCATCCCAACATCTCACCCTCGATATCCACAAATGTTCCCTAAGATGTGCCAGGCTGTGAGCTGGGTGGGCATAAGTCAGGCATATCTACCATCCCTGCTCTGACAGAGTTCTCAGTTCAATGACAGATAAATAATGGCAGTGCACCCCAGACAGCTCTAAGTGGGCAAGGACAATGCTTGGAAGACAGACAAGGAAATAATTATCAAACGTGGGGGGAAGGGGCTTGGAGAGGGTCACAAAGGAAGTGATGCTTACTTAGCAACTGAGAAAGACTGTTCCATCACTATATGTGATTCTTAATATAGGGCTGTGGGTAGCTTTGGGATGTCTGGCCCATTTTACAGATGAGGAAATAGAGACCCAGCAGACCTTGGTGTTACAAGGCTGCACTCTAACCAACAGAGCTAACTGGCCAGTCCTCCCAGCAGGTTTCAATAAGGCAACGTCACACTGGCTCTTCCAGGTGGAGCTAAGACTGAAACTAAGTTACCAAACCTGTTCTCTTTCTCCAATATTCCACTGTTTCTCAAATGGACATTCAGCAAATGTTCAGTGACTTGAATCAAATTCCTGCATCTCCAAATTGAGTGGAACGCCCTTGAATGCAGGAGTCATATCTTGTACTACTTTTTCTCTACCTCCACCATCCTCCAGTTCCCCCCACACCATGCCCACAGCACCAAGCACACAGTTCCCTGCAAAAAAGAGGCATTTAATAAAATGAAGGTGGTGGAGTGTTAAGAGCTGGAGGGGGAAACAACAGAACACAGTCCTTGGCTTCCTTCTCTCTGGGGAGACAATGCCGGGAGCACAGGGCAGTCACAAGGCAGGCTCAAAAAATCCCAGGGGCCACGGATGGGGGTGGGGACTCCTCTGGAAGGTTTCCTGGGGGAGGTCATTTTCAAGTTGGTGTGTGCCGCCCGAAATACAACTGTGCTTTCCCTGTCTAGGAGGGAGGCAGTTTGGTGAGGAGGCGTCCAGATACAGCTTACAGATTAGGCCTTCTTCAAACACTGTTCACCTCTGTCAGGCCAGTCACCAGCCCCTCTGTCCCTAACCCAGCCCCCTTTCAGAATCCTGGATGGAAAAGCCACTGAAGCTGAACAATCTCCTCCTTGGGCTTAAGCTGTGACAAAGCCCTTTGCTGAGAAGCTTGGCTCCCCCTAGTGGCCACCAGCGGCGGCGGCACCCGGCAGAAACTGGTGCTCTGAGGAGGAAAGGCCAGAGAAGGGGAAGGTCAGGTCCAGCCGCTAGGCCTGCCTGGGCACTGCTTCTGAGCCTGGCTCCCGAGCCAAGCCCCAGCCTAGGACAGCGCACAGCAGGCCATGCTGGAGGCAGCGTCGTACAGCACCCTGGAGGCCCGTGGAAATTTCATTAGCTCAGAATCTGAATGTTTATGAAGGTTCTTTCCCCACAAAGGGCTTTCATAACCCATGTTTTAAATATTGTCTTGGAGCTGGAAATTAATAACACTACTATTGACACTATGCGGTCTTTAAAAGTGCCACTAAAAGCTTTTTTCCCCAGTTTCCCATATCTAAATAATTGATAGTTTTTAATAGCTATTGTTGAGCTAATGGCAGCTGCTTATTAAGGCACTTGTCAGAACTTTCTACTTTCTTTTCTCTTGGAGGTAAGGGAGAAAGTTTTCCGGTTTTCAATAATAACAGTGTTTTTTGGGCAATCTCAGCCCTACTCATGGGCCAGAGCCTCCCATGGCCCCACAGGCAGGGAGGGAAAAACAATCATGACCCTGCACAGACCTGCCCCGTTGACGTGTGAGCCAGGCCTGCTCCATCCTCCCTGGTCGAGGGAGCTACTCGGGCGGCCCAATGAGCAGGAGTCTTGGGGACTTGTGCAGAATCAGGACGGGAGGCACAGTGTGAATGACCCATGAAACAGCTCCTTGGGGAGAAATTGCCTTTGGAGTTTCAGCTCCTTAACTGCTGTGCGCCCGGCCTAGAAAACCTGCTGGAGGGTGATGTCCATTGAACTAGAGCAGCAACAGGAAGGCCTTTGCTGGAAGAGGTGCAAGTAACACTCACCAAGGCCCTAGTGGGGCCCCCGATTGCTGCAGTGAATGGAGGAAGGGGTGCCCAGGCACTGGTAATGGGTTTTCCCAGAAAGCAGCTCCCACGTCTGTGCTTTGTGCTAGCTGGGTGCCTGACGGCTGGGTCGCTCCCAGAGGAAGGGCAAGCAAAGCAGCAGTGATAAGAAGTTTTAGGGGTGACCTAAGTAGACATCCTGGAATCCCACACTTATGGAGCATAACTGCATGCCAAGTGCCTTCTTTGCATACACTTTGGCATTTAAGCAACACAACAGAGGCTATTATTAACCCTGTGCTATGGTTTGAATGTCCCCTCCAAACTCATGTTGGAATTTAAATGCCAATGTAATGGCATTGGGAGGTAGGACCTTTATGAGGTGATTAAGTCATAAGGGCTCCACCCTCATGAATAGATTAATGCCATTATCTGAGAGTGGGTTCCTTATTGCAGGAGTGGGCTCCTGACGAAAGGGTAAGTTAGGCCCCATTTATATCTCTGTCTTATGCACTCACTTCCACCTTCCACCCTACTGCAATTGGATGATCCTGTCCGATGCCAACACCATGCTGTTGGACTTCCCAGCCTCCAGAAACATGAGCCAATAAACTTCTGTTTGTGTAAATTACCCAGTCTGTGGTATTCTGTTATAGCAGAAAAAAATGGACTAAGACACCCTGTTTGAGAGATGAGGAGACTGAGACTTAGAGAGAATAGGTCCTTATTCAAACAGCAAAGTTCCAGAAGCAGGAGGCAAATCCATGTCTGCCTGACCACACAGAACTCCCAGAGGCCAAACAGGCCCGATCCACTCTTCCCACACCTCCAGCCTCACTCAAGTCCCCCGTCTCATGCCTCTGCACCCAGCCTCACCACTGGCATGTCGCAAAGCCACTCTCTGGGGCTGATGCACAACCACACTTGTTACCCATCAGACCTTCTGGGTCTCACTTCTTGCCATCTAAAGGGCATAATTTTTCTCTCCATGAAACCCACCAGTGGTGACTGTTATCACATTATCATAACAATAATTGTATTCTTTTTACTTTATGGCCAATGATCTCTCAGCAGCTCCGCTGGGTGAGGGACGAGATGCAGATGTCCCCTCTACCCCACACCCTCTGCCTTGGGTCAGGCCTTTTTCACCTCTCACCTGAACCAACTACTGGAAGAGGGTCCCACAGACCTCATTCTAAAGCAGCTCTCCCCCATCCACACTCTTAACAGCTGCCTCAGATGGGTTCCTAACACTTAATACCACTCCCTCCCATCTTCAAGTCCTCCCAAAGCTCCCCCATCATTTTCAGGATAAAACCCAATTTTCTTACTTGACATACCAGGTGTTTTGTGACCTCACTTTACCAACCTCTCCAATATCACCTCCCAGCATCCTCTAAAACCACTGGTCATGCCAGTCAATGTGCTCTTCCTCAGATACCATGTACCTTGTCATGTCCCAGATATCTGCATGTGGTCTTTCCTCTCTCTGTGAAGCCCTTGCTTTCCACACAGCTGTCTATCTGGGGAAAAGCTATTCAACTTTCAAACTCTGGCTCAAGTGTTACTCTTCTGAGAAGGCTTCCCTGGGGTCTTCCTTCACCCCTACTCCCAATCCTCTCTTCAGGGTCCGCCTCCTCAACACCTAGCACATCCACCTGTCGTACATTCCCTCTTAACACTGTATTCTAACAAATGGAGTGCATAAGTTTCCCCCTGGCCTGCAAGCCCCTGGGGAGCAGGGCAGTGCTTGATTAAGTACTATATTCTGGGAGCCTAATGCAGGCCCTAGAGTGGCTGACACTAAAAGAATTTGTGCTGAGTGAGCAAGTAGGGAGAAGGCACTACAGGGGTCCAAGAAAGATGTGAGAGGGTGTGGATGCAGTTGGTGGTCAGTGGTGAGGGAGGTGGCAACGGAGAGCTGCCCATGGGTTTGAACACTCCATCCCTGCCAAACCAGTAACTATGGTGAGTCATCTGACCCTTCTCAAACCCTCAGTTTCCTCATCAGCAACATGGATTTCCTGGCAACACATTGCCAACCTCTAGCATCACCTCAGAAGCCAGTGAAATAACACAAGGCCCTTTATGAGAGAGAGTTACTGATATTTGATCCAATTTTCTGATTGTTTCTGTAGGTTGGGGCTTCTAAGGAGCTCGGTGCTGGAGGCCTTTGTTAAACTGTGCTTTCAAGGATGAGTGTCATGTGCATGGATGGATGGAGAGGAGGAGAGGATACCCACTCCAGTGAGATAAAATGATCTGGGGGGACCTGGACAGGAGGGGGAAGGACAAAGGAAGTGAGCCCCTTTTAAGCACCTACTGTATTCTCGGTATTGTGCAGGCATGTTACGTTCTCTTTTCACCCCCAAGAATCACCTGTAAACAAAAATGAGGGGGCTGCAGTCAATTTCTGCTCAGCAACAACACCTTTAAGAAAATGCATAAACAGGCTACAGACTGGGAGAAAAATTTTCATATCCAGACAATATGAAGACCTCCTAAAAATCAGCAATAAAAGGACAACCAACCCAATACACATCACAAAAGAAAATATGTGAACGACCAATAAGCACAGGAAAAAGAAGCTCAAGATCACTAGTCATCACAGAAATGCAAAATAAAACCAAATTGAGACGCCACTACTTGTCCACTAGAGTGGCTAAAATAAAAAAGACTAACACTGCCAAGTGTTGACGAGGGTGTGGGTCAACTAGACCTGTCTTATATTGCTAATGAGAGTATAAAATGGCACAACCACTTTAGGAAATGTTTCACAACGAAAAAGTTATACAAATTTTATAAAGTTAAGCATGCACAGCAATGTGACCCAGCAATTCCACCCCAAGTGTCAACCCAAGAGAAATGAAGATATATGTTCACACAAAGCTTTTCACATGAATGCTCCTAGAAGGCTTTATTCATTATAGTTCAACACTGCAAATAATACAAATATCCATCAGTAAGTGGAGGGATAAACAAATTGTGGTCTATTTCTGTCATGAAATACTACTCAGCAATAAAAGAAATAAACTATTGATATGTACAACAATATGGATAAATCTCCAAAACATTATTCTGAGTGACGGAAATGGTATATATACTGTTACATTTCTTACATTTCTACAAACTCCAACAACAAAGTTTCAGTATTAGTGATAGAAATCAGAACAGTGGATGTCTCCTGTGGGGGGTAGAAATTATTTGGAAGAGGCATAAAGAATAATGCAATTGTTCCGCATCTTGCATGGAGGACTGGGTATCTGGGTAAATGCATTTGTCAACACTGGTTGAACTGAACCTCTAAGATATGAATGCATTTTGTTGTATTTTAATTATTTCTCAATTAAAAAAAAAAAGATTGTGTAGTCAGACCATCTGGCTTGAAATCTAAGCTCCATCCTTTACCAGCTTTGTTACCCAGGTGAATCTCTGAAACTCCATTTCCTTGTCTATAAAATGGGAATAAAAACAGCTCTTTACCTGGGTGCATCAAGGCTATTAAGTGAGATAATAAACGTGTGTCCAGAGATTGCTCAGCACTCTGAGACATGGAAAAGCATGTAATAGATGTTAATTGGGTAAAAGCAGCTTGCCTGTGGTCCTGCAGGGAAGCAAGTCGAGTGAGATGCAGGTGAGGATGACCCCAGGGCACAGCACAGATGTGCAGGGAGGGGGGCCAGGGCTGAGCCAGGCAGGGGTGCCACCAGCCTGCACACTGCCCTGGGAGGGTGAAGCAAAGCCAGAATTCTTGGGGGAAAGAGCCAGCGCCAGGAGCCCTGTGTACCTCTACCACCCCGGAAATAAATAGGGGTTGACATTGTCATTTATGAACAAGTCATGATTTCTGGGCTGCTGGAGGCTGCAGGAGGAAGATAGATTGGTGCTGCCCAATGATTTGCTGTGGGAGTTCTCAATGTGTAGAGCAGGCAGCCCCGCCCTGAGTAGGCCAGGGGCAGACAGACCCGGAAAGTGGGTAGAGGCTGTGTGGGGAAGCTGAGGCATATGCACAGGGTGGGGGTGGGGAAGCTCTCTCTCCACAGCCTCCCTGGAGCTCTTGGTTTCCTGGAGCCTATGGAGTGTGACCGAGCACCTCCCCACCTACCGGGGCATCTTCAGTAGTTATGTGCTACTTACAGAAGCTAGAAGCACTTACCTCCTGCTGACGTTAGCAGGGCTCACCCATCTTCAGAGCCACAAGGACCAAGGTCAGACACCCGTGGGCCTGGCTTGTCCCCATCAAGCCTGTTGCAGGGCCTCCTCTCCACAAACAACACTAATTAATTTGTGATCCTCGGCAGGGGGCCCACCGCATCCTGCATCTGCCAACCTAATTATAAAATAGCTCTTCCAGGCTGGCTCATGGCCTCTGGTGATCCTAGCACAAGAACCAGCAGCTGGAGGGAACTGCAAGGACTATAAAAAAAATTGAAAATCAGGGCTGCTTCTGATGATAATGATAATCGTACTAGCCGATATTTATCAAGCTCCTCTGAGGTGTCATGTACTTTCTAGATATTATCCCGAACATTCCCAAAGATTCTTAAAGGATCAATAACATCATTTTCTAAATCAGGAAACTAAGGCTCAGAGAGGTTAAGGAATTTGTCTGAGGTCACACAGCCAGTTAGTAGCAGACCTAAGTTATGAACGGAAGAATGTCTCACTCCAAAGCCCATGTTCTTACAGTGCAGTACACCTCCTGAGGGGTCCCTTGACCCATTCAGAGGGACTTCATCCCCCTACAGCTACATGATGCTGAGTCTGGTCCCTGAGTCCCATTTTCCGGAACACAACCTGGTTTATCTTCCAAATCCATGTCTGGCTGGGCCCCAGTGGCTACTCAGCAAAAGGCCACTTCTTAGGTACAGAAGCTCGAGTTGGGCACCATTCAAAAGAGAGGCCACACGACTTATTTTATTACCTGAGGCCAAGAAGCTTCTGTCCTGCAGGCAAATGTCAGGGTCTCCCCAAGGTCTCGAAAGCTATGTGTGTTCTTCATCCTGGTCTCTGTAGCTGAGAGTAGCTGAGCACCTACTGTGTGTGGGTCACCTACAATGTATCAGGCACACGCTAGACACAGGGAAGTGAATAGGTAGAACAAAACAGATCAGGAAATGGACAAAGACAAAAGAAGGCAGGCTGTGAAAGGCGCTGAGGATTCCAGACAAACTGTGGCGGGAACACAAAAGGAGACGGGGCTGCTTCCAGCTGCGGAGGCTGACCAGCCATCAGAGGAGGCTTGGTGCAGGAGGAGGCATTTCAGCTGGGGCTGGGGAAGCAGGCACATGTACACATGAGGGAGGGCATGCTTGGGGCAGAGGAAACCACAGGAACAAAGGTGCCTAGAAGATGGGCCTATCCAAGATAAGTCTTGGGTTCATTCTTTCACATACTCAACAAATAATGTAGCTGCACCTGGAGAGCAAAGGGCCCGTGAAAGAAGACTGGATGAAGAGTTCTTGAAGGCCAGGCCACATGGCATCTAGTCCCAGGGCAACAGGGAGGGATCAAAGGGCGCTGAGCAGGAGTTGGGAAGGTGTAGATGCCATGTGCAGAAACAGGGCAGGGACCAATTAGAGAAGCTGACGGTAGGTGGAGAGGACCAGTTTGATTAGAATCATGCTGAGCAGCAGATAAAGCCCTGCATCCCATCAGCCTGGAGCAACCGCTTTTCCTGTGACCAGACTAGACTAGACTGGAGAGAGTGGCCCCACCCACAAGGCAGTGAGAGGAGCTGCCTGAGCCACCGCCCACCCCCCACCAGGCCTACACCAGGTTTGAAATCTTCACTTCCTAATTTTTGTAAGTTACCGCTTTTCTCCCCCCTCCATTCATTTCCTTGGTGTCTTTGACACCCTGCTCACCAGAGAGAAAAATAATCTGCAAACAGAATGGCACAGCGGTGTATCATATCTGAGCATTAGGAGAATGAAATGGACTCAAAAAGAGAGCTCCTTTCAAGCAAATGTGGCATGAGCATGCACACACCCTTTGCAGAGCCTGGCCCTCTCCTGGGTACACCAGCCCTACCCTGGGAGAGGGACATGCACGGGAGGGCCACCGGAGGCTCAGAAGGCGGGAAGGGGGTTTGCAAAGGGGAACAGGGGAACAGGGCTGGCCGTGTGGCTGGCAGGGCAGGGTGAGGGTGGTAGGAGGAGTAGTGGGGAAGCTGGGATTCTCCACGTTTACTCAGGGCATCCCTGGCTCCTGCCTCACCCCAAACCATGATTCTCAAGCCTGGTGAGCTTCAGACTCCCCAGGCAGCCTGTTGACAACACAGATTTCCAGGCTCCCAGATCTGCTGTATCCAAATCTGATGTCAGGCCCAGGAATCTGTATTTTTAACAAGTTCCCCTAGGTCCTCCTAAACTCCCATCCAGGTTTGAAAAGCATGCCCCAGCCCTGCCCTTCCAGTCTCTCCCCCAGGCCCACTTCCAGGCCTCCCACCCCTGGCTTCCTGATTTATAGCCCCCAGGCCCTCATTATAAAAGTCCTTCTCTGGGGATGAGACCCCAACCCTCATGCCTCCTCCAGGCCAGCCAGGGGCGTCAGGCCCCTCTGCTGGGAACCACAATGGCTCACTGGCCATATTTTGTGGTTGATTCTGCTGGTGTTCTGCCCTGTAGGAGTAACAGGCATGGAGAGTTTTACACTACCTTATTGCAGTGCCAGAAATGCCATCTTACTTTTTTAAAAAAAATAACTAATTAAATCCATCTCTAGGCCTTGCGTCACAGATGGTGAGAAACTGAATCTCAGTTTCTTGGGGTGGGGTGGGGTGTACCCTTAGGTGCAGTCTGGATGGTAATACCTCCAGCCCTCAGGGCATCTGATTACTTTGAGTTCATAGCCTTTGGTTCAAGGCTTTTCTACCCACTAAGGGGCTGGGCTGGGAAGCCCTTGGGCCCCAGATCCTTAGCTTCCATAGGTGCCCCACAAAGTCAGTCTGTCTTAGGTCCAGCAACACCTCCCCCAAAGCTCTGTGAGGAGGAACCAAAAACCCTATGCCCTTTACGGTCCTGGGAATTTCCTCCCGTGGGCTACGTGGGCCTTCTCTATCCCTCTCTTCCAGAGCATCTTTCTCTTCCTCCCCTCCACTTTCTTGGACATGGGGGATGCCAAAAGTGATCTGTTTTTCCTTTCTAACTCCCCCCTTACCAGCGCATATTTGTATTTCTGTCTTTCATTAAGGATTTTTCAAATTAATGGAGCTCTTCTTAGTCCACTAGTTTCAAACGAGTGGCTTAAAATGTAGTGTCATTTAATACTTCTAACACAATCAACAATAATGAAACAAGGACTCTTGCTTGTTGAAGGTCTGCTACGTGCCAAACCCTCTCATAGGAGCTTCTCATACAGGAGTAGTTCTCACTCCCAGCTGCACACTGGAGTTACCTAGGGACTTTTTTTTTTTTTTTAATGCCGGTATCCAGACTCCTCTCTCCAGAAATTCTGATGAAATAAGTTCAGGAGGGACCCAAGGTGGGCACTGGTACTTATTTTAATCACCCTGGCAATTATAAATGTGCCTTTGACAATCACCAGCCTGATTCTCACCAGGACTCTTCGAGGTGGCTGTTGTTAGTGTCCCCAATATGTAAATGGGGAAACTGAGGCCCAGAGGCATTAGGAAAAGGTATAGATGGGAGGGGATCCAGAACCAAGAGGCACCTAGACTGAGTAATTGGCCTGGCTGCTGGGGGCAGGGAGAGCTCTGCCCCATCCTGTCACTAAGCTGATTCTGGTTAGGGAAGAGCATGTCAGGTGCTGCCTGGGCCATTCACAGTGGGTCACCAGCGGGTGGCCATGGATTGAGGAAAAAAGCTCCATCCACCGGCCAGTAGCAAAGGATGAGGAAGCCCAGCAAGTGTCCATGACTGCATATGGGGAAGCCCCCCAGGCCAGACCATGGTGGGTTCCTCTCATTTCCCCAGGACCAGGCTATAGCAGGAGATCACAGCTGGTTGGATGGGGCAGACCCAAGCTGAGCCAGGAAGTAAGAACAAATTTCAGACAGGAACAAATTCTGCAATTATTGAAAAAAGAAAAAAAGCAGCCCCATGAATAAAATAACTTATTGGGGTGAAGAGGGGGGTAGTTCTCCTGGCCCCAAATCATCCTGCTTCAATTCCCACAACTGGCAGTAGAGTAATAGCGAGGATATATAATTAGCAGCTGTTATTACATTAACATGTGTGATACATGCTAATTAGACCCATTAACGTAAAAAGAACTTGGATGACTTACATCCCAACCTGGGTGTGCAAGAAAGCTTTGGATGAAGAAGGCCGAGGAAAGGTGGAGGGGGAAGGGGAGGACCCCTGGTTGAGCCTTTGCACCTCTATCAGCAGCCAAGACATGCCCAGGACAGCCCCCTCCCATCCACAGCCCCCTGCTTTCCAGCCCCCAGTTCTGTGGGACTGACTGATTTTCCTCTCCCATCAGATGAAGCCAGACCTGCTGCGCCCTCAGCCTCTCAGACCCAGCCTCCATTTTCCCCCAAAGCATCATCCCAGGCCAGCAACAATACTTAATATTCCCCATCAGCCTCTTGGAAGATGTTCTGCGTGTTAATACATTCAGGACACTTTGGGATTCTGAGCAGCTGGTTATTTCAAAGCAGCGTGCTGCACGGTCCAGCAGGCAAACCTTGCCCAGGACTGAGACCAGACAGGCCCTCAGGTGTCAGAACAGCTTCCCCAGGTCTGCTGGGGCTGGGAGGAGTTGTTCCCCAAAGTTCCTCCCACCCCACCTGCTTACAGAGTTGAATCTTGGCGATTGGGGGAGGGATACTGGGTCTCTCTCAGAGGTGGCTAAGCCATGATTCTCCAAGTGTGCTCCATGTGCCACCCATGTCACCTGTGCTGCCTGTAACAATGCAGATTCCAGGGTCCTGCCCCAGCCCTGCTGAATCTCTCTGACGGGTGGGGTCAGGCCTGTGAATATGCATTTCTGACAACTCCCCAAATAATTTCTATTCACATAGACTTTTGGGAAGCCCTGGTCTGAGGACACGGTGAGAGGCCACGTGGTCCCCAGCAGGGATGGCCAGACTGCTGGGGGGAGAATTGCTCAGAGGCCCTGGGGCCCAGCTCCTGCAAAGCACCAGAGCCTGTGCACACATCACCTCATTTATGCATTACAGCATGCAGGGGGTAAGGGGGTCTCCATGACCAGATTAGGAGATTGAGGATCTCAAAGATTCAGGTCTGAGGTCAAACGTGTCACGTTCCCTCAGAGGCCACAATGACCCCTGGGGTTAGCAGAGCCTACAGTCACTTCCTGTCACAGGACTGGTTCACAGCTCTTGAAACTGAAATTACACCATTTAGCAATGTTCGTGTTTCCCGCCTGCCTGCCCACAATGACCTTGACCAGCTTGTCTGCTCCTACAGCCCCAGTGCACAGCACGGAGCCCAGCACAGAGCAAACTCGTGTTGAGTGATGGAGGTGGTGAGGTCAGGGCTCTCACCCAGATCTGGTGACTCCAGAGCAGGCCACGGTGGGGAGGGGTTGGGTAGGCAGCCGGCCCACCCCACTCTGACAGCACCTCCACCTCCCAGCTCTGCCAGAGGAGCCAGGTTCAAAGTAAAGCAGGGCAGGGTCACAGTTCCTGTTTGCAGATGACCAGGGTGATACCAGAAGGTGAAGTGATGGACCCAGGACACCCCCACACACACCCTCCACCTCCCTGCTCTGCCCAGGCGTGGAATTCTTCCCCATCAGCAAGCTGGGGACTGAATCCCCAGTTGGACCCGGTTCAGCCAACACCCAGCCTTCCAGGGTTCTGGAAGGGTCTGCTGAGGCAGGCGGGGCTAGGATGGAATGTGGGCAGACAGCCAAGTCACGTCCATCGGCCAAAGACAATTGCAGTTGAGGCTCTTTCTCGAAGAGACTAATATTTATGCTGCATGTTAAGCAGCTGCAGCAGCTGGTCCAGGCAAGTCTTTCAAACCCGCCCCGCCGGCGCCTGCTTGGGCCCAGAAAATGGACTTTTAACAGGCAGCAAATGAACATGTCAAGCCCGATCATTCCACAGCCTGTGGGGGTGGGGGGAGCAGCTGAGGGACGGTGACCTTGTGGCACAGCTGTCCCTGATAGCACCAGACTCCCCCCTGTGTATGTTAATCTGCTCAGCTCGCAGACTCTGCACATCCAACCTTCATACATCTCGAGCCCGGGCAGAGGCTGCTGCTGAGCCAAGAAGCAGCTGTCAGGGGAGCACTGTGGGGTGACACTGATGTGGATGGGGGGGCTGGACCCCTCTGGGGGAGAAGGAGGAACAAGGCCTGACTGGGAGGTTTCAGTAGGCAACTTTGCACCCTAAAGCCAGGGAAGGTTCACCCTTCTCCTCCCCATCTGGGCTCCAGGTAAATAGGAGACGCCTCCATCCTCTACTCCTCCTGGAAGTTTGAGGGAAAAGTCTCTGCTTCCGAGGAAACCATCACAGGTCTTAATTCCAGTTTAAAAACTGAAACCCAGCCTGGGGGTCCCTCAGATGGCCCCACTTTGCAGGCTCAGCATTAGTCATCATGGATGTCAGGGGCCCCCCCCCCCCGACTCCACACTCACCCCTGCACCCCCAGGACCTCTGATGTCCCCTGTCCATTCCGCCCAGCCCCTGGCCTCCCCCCTCCCACAGCCTGACCACACTGCTGCTCCAGCCTCAGCATGGGGCTGTCTCTTGTTTAGGCCGTGAGCTTGGGCTGGCCGGCTAGCTCAGCAGGTTAGAGCACGGTGTAATGACACCAAGGTCAAGGATTCATATCCCCATACTGACCAGCTGCCAAAAGAAAAAAAAAAAAAAAAAAAAAAAAAAAAAAAGAAATAGGCCGTGAGCTTCCAGAAGGCAGGAAGGAGTGTTTCTCTCCTGTGTGCCCCAGGCCCAGGCGCAGCTGAGTCTCTGCTGAATGAAGGCAGAGAGGGGCACCCACTGGGTGGCAGGCATTGGGCTGGGGGTCTGGCCCTCGCTGAGATCTCTAGAGGCCACAGTGATCCTGAGAGGCGGTCATCAGCATCACCACTTTATCAGGAAAGCTAAGGTCAGTGGGTCAGGACTCACTTGTCACACAGTACATGCAGCACACCCAGGACACAGCAGGAGCATGTGGAACACCCAGGACACACCAGGCTGTGCCAGGAGTGCACACCTGAGGCACACCAGGACACACCAGGGCACACATACCAAGACACAGCAAAACACACCCAGGACACACCGGGAACACGTGGCACACCCAGGACCGGAAGCCAGTCGTCCTTTCTGGCATCCCCCCTCAGGGCTTTCTCACCATGCTGCATAGCCTTTCTTCATGCGTGCTCATGTAGGCATCTCTGTTCAAGATTTTGGCAGAAAACAGTTTCCTCCCATTCGAACCCAGGCATAGTCCTTTTTTAAACTAGCACGCTCAGATTGCACAGCAGGTAACCATCTGGCCTCACCTCCCCTCCCCCTCATGGAACCTTGCTCTGTACCCACAGATCTCTCATCTAGACACCATCCCACCACCCAAGGCAGTGACCTGCTGGATGAACATTGCCCACGTCCAGATCTCCTGCCAGATGGCCACTGACCAGTCATTCCAAGACCTCATTCAGGCTCAATGGCTTCCTCTGCCTCATGCCCCAGAGCTGTGGCTGGCCCTTCGGCTCCCTTCCCAAGGAGAGAGGCGCCCCCGTGGCAGGACCAGAGCCAGGGATAAAGCAGCTCTGGAGGCGGAAGGGGCCCTCTGGATGTGCCTGAAAGTTTCCAGTCACACATGGCGAAGGCGACACCTGCAGGTTCTGTTATGTCCAGTGGAATCTGCCCCAAATCAGGATTTTAAATGAAAGTTCATTTCTCCCTAGAAAAGACGCTTCAGGTGCAAGAGATAGACAGGGTTTGGGGTTGGGGGGCTGTCAGAGACCCCTGGAGTAGAGTCAGCTCTCTCCCTCTGCAGATAGGAAAACTGAAGGGAGGAAGGAGAGGGGCCTTGCCCAAGGTCACACGGGGAGTTAGTGGCCCTGCCAGAACTGCAAGTACCACCCTTATGAGTGCCCAGACATGGCTCCATTAACCCAGTGGTGAGCAGAGAGGCTGAAGTTCACAAGGACAAAAGGATTCTCCTGGCCACCCCAGCCATGCGGGCCAACCTGCAGTCAGAACTTGCCCTCCTGGGCCACCAAGCTGCTAAGAGTGTTAAGGTCCGTTCTTCCATCTTTAATGAAGAAAGAATTTGTGCTAATGGGTTGGGTTTCAGAACTGAGCAGTTGGGGGAGGGTCCCCAAAAGAGACAAATGTCAGTCTGCCTCCCACCCAAACCCTACTCACTCCCAGGACCTCAAGGAATGCTGTCACCAATGCCAATGGGAATGTGTCTTTGACAGTCTTACAGCAGGGAAGACAGATGCTGGTGTCACCTCAGTAGGGGTACCAGAGCCCACAAATAAAAATACAGACTCCCTATTACGTTTGAATTCCAGACAATGAATAATTGTTATAAGCGTATCCGTTTCCCAGGGCTGCTGTCACAAAGTACCACAAACGGGTGGCTTTAGTCTCTCACAGTCCTGGAGGCCAGCAGTCTGAAACCCAGGTGTCAGCAGGGCCTGCCCTCTCCAGAGACTCTAGGGAAAAGTCTCTCCCTTGCCTTTCTCTTAGTCCTGGCGTCCCCGGTGAACCTGGGCGTTCCTCAGCTTGTAGACGCATCGCTCCATCCTCGGCCTCGGCCTCCCATGGCGTTCTCTCTGTGTGTCTGTGTCTTTGCATGGCCGTCCTTCCTCTCTGTGTGCCTCTTTCCCTCTTCTTATAAGGTCACCAGTCGTATTGGATTTAGGGTCCACCCTACTACTCTACGATGACCTCATCTTAACTTGATTAAATCTGCAAAGATCTCATTTCCAAATAAGGTCCCATTTGGAGGCAAAGGGGTTAGGACTTAAACTTGCCTTTTTTCAAAAGGCACAGTTCAGCCCATAATTCATCCCAAATATTGCATGGAATGTACTTATAACTTAAAAAGTATGTTATTTATCTGAAATTCAAATGTGATGGGGTGTCCTGCACTTAATCGGGGGACACTATGCCCGAGTCATGTGACTATCCCCAAAGTCTCACAACCTGACCCCTGGTTCTGCCCTCCAGAAAATAAGCTATTTTAAAAGAGGGAAAAATGGTGGTGGGGGGGGTGCCTAAGTATTTATGACCAAAGGTAGTGTCCAAAGGCACTGGAAAATGACAAAGATGAGGGCAGGATGGAAGCTGGGAAGGACAGATATTCAGCACCTGCTTATGTCCAGATCTGTGCTGGGCACAGCAGGGAAGACAGAGATGAGGGAGCTGGAGCAAGGGGCAGGCGGGTGCTGGGTCTCAGAGGACCAGAGGACGGCAAGACTGAGAAGAGCACCCCGAGCACTACCCCTGCTTGGGGCCCGAGCATGTGGCTGGAGGAAGTGCGTTGTGGGGGTCGCTAACATCTGAGGCCCCTCCACTCTGCCCCCCTGGGCGCATCCCTGAGCCCCACGCCTTGGTCTTGTGCCTTTCACATTCTGCTCTACCTCCAGCCAAACGCACCTGAAATCCTCAGTCCCACTTTGTCCTCAGATCTACTGGGCAGGGTCACTGAGCCGTACCTGTCAGGTTGTCCCCTGCCTACATCTCCCCTTTGGGTCCCTTGAGGAGTGGAGATTGCTGAGAAACAGGGGAGACAGGCCTGGCTCCCTACCTGGAGGGTTGCTACTTCTACATGAGGCAAGATTTAATACATACAAGTGGACTGAACTGCCCTGCTACAGACTAAATGTTTGTGTGCCCCCAAAATTCATGTGTTGAATCCTAGCCCCCAGTGTGATGGTATTTGGAGGAGGGGACTTTGGGTGGTGTTTAGGTCATGAGTTCAGAGCCTTCATGACTGGGATTAGTGCCCTTATAAAAGAGATCCCAGACAGCTGCCTCGCCCCTTCTGCCTCTGCTGTGGGAACACAGCCAGAGAACAGATGTCTGTGAACTAGGAGGTGGTCCCTCAGCAGACACCGAATCTTCCAGCAACTTGAACTTGGACTTCCAGCCTCCAAGACTGTGAGAAATAACTTTCTGTTGTTTATAAGCCACCTGGTCTGTGGTATTCTGTTATAACAGCCTGAACAGACCAAGACATATCCCCTGCTGGATGGGGGCAGAGGCTGACCTTACTGGTGGGGTGCAGTGGGGCTTGGGGATGGAGTTTCTCATCTGACAAGAAGGTAACATTGAAGCCAGGGAGAGAGTGAAGCCAAGGACCCAAAATGAAGACCTGGAAGCTGGAAAGGAGAGTGGAGTCACCTCACCGATCTCCATCAGCAGTATCAGCAACCTTTACTGAGGACTTAGTACGAGCAAAGGACCAGGGAAACTTTCAGGTGAATTCTCTCTCTAAACCGGATGGGTGGGAGGGAGGGAGGTGTCTAGAGAGGGGTGCCCAGCACAACACTTTGCTAAATTAAACTTAAGGCCAATTATCAGAGTGAACAGGTGATGGTAGAGCTAAGAGTCATTCTTGGGCCATGTTCAGAACAGGTTCAGGTGACAGGTGGGTATCTGGGTTTCCAGCAGAAGCTGGCTGGTGTGAGTGGGGCTTGGTGCCCCTAAGCTCTTAGAATGGAGTGTACAAAGTGAAGGGAGCCTTTGCAGCCAGGCTCCTGGCATAGGGACACTGGCTGTGCTTCCAAGCTCTCAGCAGAGACAGTGTGTTTGAGCCTAGGCCAAGAGGACAGACACGGCTCACCGAGGGAGCTGAGGAAGTTGGCACATCTGCCTCTGAATATAGACCTGGCATCCCACTGACTCGGGCAGCATTTGGCAACAGAAGCTATATGTTCATCCCTCAGCATGTCTCCTCCGGGGTCTCCCATCAAAATTAGTCCCACTCCGGCTCCTTCCCTTGCCTGCTGCACATCCAGCATCCCCCTCACACACACACATACACTTACAGACACTCATGCACACGCATGAACCAAGTCATGCCTATCTGCACACACCATGTGCACATGCTCACACACACACAAATGCACACCTAGGTGCATGCACACCTTTCTATAGATAGCTCAGTACAGGTGCATAGATTTGCACAAACCAATCCATAACCACACACTGAAAGCTATGGACTGGAATTCACAGATTTACACACATGCAGAGAGCCCTCACTCACAATGCCCAACTTCCCAATTGCACCCACGGCTTATATTTAAAGCATTTTCCTGGCTCACCAGTTGAAAATAAATTTATTTTCTCACTTTCCATATTTGCTATCATCAACCTGGTGCCAATTTCCATTTAAAAAATGATACCCAGGAAAGACCAAGAACCTAGAAAGGAAAATGAATTTCAGTCTTGGCAGAAGGACTGGTGCCAGAGCTCCCCCACAGCATGGCTGATGCTGTAACAACCTGTCCTTGTGGCTAGGACGCAAGGTCATGGGCAGAGGGGGATAGGTGAACAGGCATGGTGGGCTGGTGCTGAGTCTGATTGTCAGTGGCAACGAAAAGGGTGAGGGTGAGAGGTGAGGGGTTCTCTGCCTATAGGAGGCAGACATTGGGGCAGACAACAGTCAGGTGAAGGGAAGCAGAGGGGGAGCAGAGTGGGCAAAGTTCCCATGAACAGGCACATGGTCACACGCCCCAGAGGGCCCCAGAGGTGATGTCACCTCAGAACTACAAGAGAGGTGGGGAGGGAATGATCAATCATTTTCCAGAAAGATTGCAGCAGCTTGGACCCCCGTGAGGAAGTTACTTCTGCCTTTTTGCGGCAGTACAGGCAGGATGAGAAGTATGAGGTCACTTGTCAAAACTCAGAGTGCTGATGTGAGAGGAACCAGGAAAGCCCTCTGTACTTGTTTGCTAGAGCTATCCTAACAAAGTACCCCAACCGGGGCAGCTTAAACAACAGGAATTTATTGTCTTGCAGTTCTGGAGACTAGAAGTCTGAAATGCAGGTGTTAGCATGGTTGGTTCCTTCTGAGGACTGGGAGGGAAGGCTCTGTTTCAAGCCCTGTCCTTGGCTTAGTCAATGGCCGTTTTCTCCCTGTGTCCCTTCGCGTTATCCCCCCTCCACGCATCTGTCTCTGTGTCCAAATTTTCCCTTTTTATAAGGACACCAGTTGTATGGGATGAGGGCCCAGCCTAATGACCTCATTTTAACTTGGTTATCTCTGTAAAGACCCTATCTCCAAGTAAGATCACAACCCAGGGTAGTTCTGGTTAAGACTCCAACATATCTTTTTGGGGGGTGGACACAATTAAACCTGTAACACGCTAGACCAAGCCTCCTTGTTAACAACCCTGGAGTTGAACCTAGCACTTATGCTGCAAAGACACACCCCAATTACAGAGGGTCAACTTGTTGGAGTGAGCAGGACTGAAGCCATGTTGGGACCTAAAACTGCATGGACTGTAGGCAAATTTTAAAAGGACACAGTTTGTTTTTCTCAGCATGCCCTCTTTTCCCATGGTTATTTGATATTTTGATTCTTGGTTATGGGGCAAGTTGGCATTATTTACATGAATGTGAAGTTGTTTTCTGGCCAACCTGGAGCTGCAGGCTTGCAGACTTGCACATACTATCCAGCAGGACCCTGAGATAAGGATGGGAGCAGAAACCAGACGGAGCCTGGGTGAGAACTGGCACCTGCCTCTTGCACATGCCCTCCCTCCTGCTTTTCATTTCCCATGTTCCATTCCCTCATCATCCTCTTTAAAAACCTATCAGTAAATATGAGTCTTTGAGATGGCTTTAGTCTGTCCATCCTCCTTCAAGTTAACCAGAGAGATGGGTTAGCCTAGCATCTCTCCTGAGGTCACCGAGGTATTCCTGAATAAAAGCTGACTTCTATTTTCACCAGCACTTGGCCTTTGAGTGGTTTGAAAGTGGGTAGGCAGCCGGACCTGTGTATCCAGTAACAAATTTTGACAAGCCAAGCCAGGAGCTGAGTGGGTCCGCTATCAAACTTATCACCGCATCGGGCAACCCTAACAGTTTTCATGAAAAAAATCAAGGCTCTGCACTGTTTTAAAGTTTTCTATTAAAGTCACTTATTTATTTTTCTTGTAAAGTAATCTTTCTACAGGGATGGACGGCTTTATTTGTGTACCTAGTTGAGAACCAACACTGTCTTTTTTGTTGGCTGGGCTTACCAGGCCTCTGAGGTCAATGTGGACTCATTTTCACAGAGTTGGAAGCAAAGCCAACCTCTTAATTTACAAAATCATAGTTTACAACTTTAAGTGAATGACCACAGTTTTCTACAAACATTCCAACAAATTTAGTTTCTTATAACTAATATTCACAGTCTCAAATGTAAAAGTCTACAGTCCTTGGAACTATTAAAATAAACCTTTCAATATTTCGGGAAAGCTCCCGGTCCCCTTAGGAAATACACTTGGACAGAAAATCAACTTTATGACAACAAGATACAGAGTAAATACAGATTTATATTGAATTTCATCGTAACTGGTATGTAAATATTTGTTGCTCTTCTTTCTTCTATCTAAATACAGGCTAATGGTTAATCCAGGGGGTTGCCCTCTCAGAAGCACTTGTACACTCTCAAGGCACCTGCTACTGAAGCTTGAAGCTTCTGGTCTCAACTTAATTTTAATCAAATCTGATTTTTTTTTTTAAAGATGACCGGTAAGGGGATCTTAACCCTTGACTTGGTGTTGTCAGCACCACGCTCTCCCAAGTGAGTGAACTGGTCATCCCTATATAGGATCCGAACCCGTGGCCTTGGTATTATCAGCACCGCACTCTCCCAAGTGAGCCACAGGCCGGCCCTAATCAAGTCTGATTTTAAAGTATTTGGAGCTTATAGTTTTTAATTCTACGTAGCTACTATAAAATACTCCCAGGGCCCCTTTTTTAGAAGTCATGACCTTGTGGGGTTCTTGGGGCAACTCAAGTAATACAAGGGCTGGTTCGGAACAAAGACTTTGGGGCTGGTCTGCCTGGGTTGAAATTCCAGCTCTGCCATGCACTGTCCACACAACCTTGAGCAACATGCATTAACTTCTCCGACCCTCAATTTCCTAATTTGTCAAATGGGGACAATAATAATACCAATTTCATTGGATTGTTGTGAGAATTAAATGAGATGATATATGGGTGGTGGACCCTGTGACGTGCCTCCCATTTTAGAAACAGAACCCTTCTTTTCCCAGCTGCCGGGTGTGCTGTCAGAAGACAGCCTTCACCTCTCAACCCTCTTTGGGGATTGCTTCAGCTGCAGAAAACTGCCTTGGCCAAGGTCACACCTCCTTCCAGAGGCAGCTTGTCTTAATGACTGATCGACATAGGGTATAAAGGCTGGGCCTCCTTGTCCCAACTCAGGCAACTCTGGAGGACCATCCCAGCTTCACAGCTTCCCATGGGCTGGCTGAGTGCTTTGTTGGGACTGCACCACAGCTCAACTTCTCCCTCTGCCCAATCCTGCTTTCTACACCTTCTTTCCCAGGTGTGGATCCCAAGAAACCTCCCATCCTTAATAAATATCCCACACTCTAATCTTTGGCTCAGAGTCTGCTTCCCCAGCAAGAACAATATGTGACAATATGCAAAGTGCTCAGAAAAGTGCTTGGCACATAGTCAGCATTGCTTAAGTGCCTGTTAAATAGCAAATTAGAAGACAATCCTGTAGTGGCACCAGGAGGTCCTCCACGCCTTGGGAGGCAAGTGGTGTCTAGATCCAAATTTGTCTTAGAGATAGAAACTTTTGAGAAGCTCTTAGAATGGATGGAGGAAATATAATCAAATTGCATGGCCCCAGGCCAGGGGTGTCCTCAGCCAACTTCCTGGAAAGGAGAGAAGAGAGTAAAGATTTGGGGGCTGCTCTATATCTCCCTGTCCTGAAGCTCTCTGGCAGAGAATAGTGGAAAGGTGCGAGATATGGAACTTTCTTCCTGAATTTTTCAAATTCTATTTTAATATGAGATCTCTGGATGATTTCTACTATCACATTGTCCCATAGCAAGAACACTTGGGACAAACAGAAAAGCAGAATTTATACCAGAGTGGAATACACATCTGGGACAGCTCTTAGCCAAAGGTACCAGGGGAAAATGTGACTATTTTTATTTAAAACTTCAAATGCCCAGCTTTTAAAGAAGTGTCTTTCTCCACTGTGATATTGGCCCACCACAAGCCAAGGAATGAAAGAAGTGGTCATGTACACCCTAACCTTATCACTGGTCAACTGGGACATGTGCCCCTCATCCCCCATCAAAAAGCAGACATCAAAGGCATGAGACTACTGCTGTGCTCAGAAAGGGCTTTAGATGCAGTGGAAGCCCAGAGGTTAATGCTGTCTGTAGCAGTGAGGGTAGGCTTCCCATAGGAGGTGATGTTCAGAGTGGGTCTTGAGAGATAAGTAGAAGTTCTCCAAACACACAAATAGCAGAGAAATAAACAGACGAAATAAACGTCTAGACAGACGAAATAAACATCCATTGACACCTAGACACAAAGAGTAGGGGAATGTTCATGAAAAGTTTAAGCGATTTGGTTTGGCTGGAGTTTGGAGTGCTTGAGAAGAACTGGCTTGAGAGGAAGCTGAGGAATCACACAAGGACCTGATCATAGCTGGCCCAGAATCCCAGACCAAAGAACTTGGATTTTATTCTGAAGATGATGGGGCACCCACAGGAGTTCCTAAACAGGTAACTGAACAGAACAGACATGGTTGTTGGAAGTATCACTTGGGTGGTTTGTGTGGGGGATAAAGTGAAGGGCTCAGCTAGCCAAAAGGCATGCCTTTCTAGTTTGGGCTTTCTAGTTTCTACCTCAGAGGAAAAACCTGAGTTTTGCACTTCTAAGTGAAAGCCAGAAGACAAAGACTGGTTTGGAAGAGACAGAAGGCCCCCAGTTGGAGGGAGCCAGGGAGCTGGAGCAGTTTCCTCCTGAACAGCTGTGGTGTACGAGCGTTTGGATTTGGTTTGATTATTTAAATGAAATGTACTTCTCACTGCCTCTCCTTGTTTTATATAAACATCTGAGGTGGCCGCAACAGTACCCAAATTATCCAGGGACTTGCTCAACAAACAGCATACGCTCAGCCACGAGCCACAGCTGGAGAGCCCATCTTTCTATGAAATTTTCTTCCATAAAAGGACCCAGATGTTCTAAGATGGTTTTCTTGGTGCTAAAAAGATGCCAGATCTCAGCAAAGAACTGCCAAGAAGATGGATGTCTTAGAGTGGGTTCCTTGGAAACAGACTCTGGGAGGGTTATTTGCATGCAGAAGGTCTGCTGAGGAGTGTTCCTGGAAGATACACCTGTAAGGAAGCCAGGAAAGCAGAGGGGCAGAGGGAGAAGCTGACGAGCAGTGCGGTAGCAACTCAGGCCTCAGCCAATACTGCAGGAGTTGAAAAGGCTCCAGATTGAGGCAAGGAGGCAGGCCTGATGTCATGTGCATCAGCCACTCATTGCCACAGGCTTTCATCCAGGAGGAGCAAGGAAGTTCCCAGCAGCTGAGGCCAATGTCCAGCGAGCAATGCAGCTATGAACACACATTCACAGCTGCTGAGGGATGGGTACATGAGTTCTGGAGGGAAGCTGTGCAGAGTCCCCCAACATCCACCACAATGGGGATCCAAATTAGCCTCCTGACCCATGAGCCCCAAAGGATACAGACTGTATAGCCAGAGCTGGATTCGGGGACAGGTCACGTTCAGGGGAGGGGGCCCAATTTAATCCACTCACTGTGGCGCCTGTAGTCCTCTGGGTCAGCAAATTAATGTCCATGCTCAGGGGCCGTCTTGCTGGAAAATAACACTAGGAGCCTGTGAGCAGCCACAAAGCCCTCCTGGAGACACAAAATCTCCAGAGCTAGCTCTGCTGTGGACAATCGACATGGAGTGGCCCATCTAGAAAAGTGATTTTTATCAGGATACCACCAGACTCAACTGTGAAACTTTTAAAAAATGCATATGCCCCCCTAGTTGCTGCTTCAGAAAGTCTGAGATGGGCCTCAGAATCTGTATTTTTCAAAAGCTGAATGGGTGATCCTAATGTGTAGGACTCTTTGAGATCCCTCTCCACAACCACCCTGGACTGACCTGTGCACAGCCTCATATAGGTCAGTGTAGACCTGGGGTCACAGACCCGATGCCTACTGGGCTAAGATGGGTATCACTGTTATATGATATGAGTTGGGTGGGGATGGGCTGAACACAGTGGAGAAAGCACATGTCCCCATTTAGAGGGTAATCAGGACTCGGTTCTAACTGATAGTTGCTAAATGATGATGGGGTCTCACTGAGGCCAGGTCTTTCTAGGTAAACATCGACAGACAGGGCAGGGTGTGGGTACAAGGACAGCGGACAAGAGCCACTCAGGAGTGCAGCTGCAGGGGATCCCTGACTCCCAGGGCTGTAGTTCCACAAGGAGGGAACAAATGGGATCGTCCCTTTATTAGTCCATTTCTGTTGCTTGTAACAAAATACTTGAAACTGGGTGATTTATAAAGAAAACGATATTTATTGCTTACAGTTTCTGAGACTGGGAAGTCCAAAGTCCATCTGGTGGTGGCGACAGTGACCCAGGAGTCTCACATTGCAAGTTGGTGGAAGCAGAGACAGCAGAGAGAGAGAGACAGCAGAGAGATAGAGACAGACTCTCCTCTTCTTTTAAAGCCCTCAGAACCACACCCCTGACCACCACCTTTAATCCATTCACTACTGTAGGGTCCTACAATCCAATCCCCTCTTCAAGGTTCCATCTTTCAATTACCATAATAGGATTTCCTACCCTCTTAACAGTCACAGTGGGAGCTAAGTTTCTAACACATAAAACCTGGGGGACACAGTTCAAGCTTCAATGAGTTTTGGGGAGACCTAATTCAATCCACTACAGTCCCTAAGCTCCCGGCTAGGCTGAGCGTGTGAACGCTCCTCTGAGTAGCATGTGTGAGACTGTTACCGGGCACAGTCAGCTCCTGGCTGGCATGCCAAGATTTGTTACCAAGCACAGGTCCAGCTGCCTGCCCCTTTTCGAAAGCAAACCACTCAAAAGTCCAATGTTGGTGAAAATGGAAGTCAGCTTTTATTCAGAGATGTTGGGCTAACCCGCCTCTCCAGTAAGCCTGAAGGAGACCGGCCAGACTAAAGCCATCTCCGAGACTCAGATTTACTGAGGGGTTTTAAAAGAGGGGGTTGAGGGAATGGAATGTGGAAAGTGAGAAGCAGGAGGGAGAGGGATATGAGCTGTGGGGGCTCCGTGCAAGGGGCCAGGTGCAAGGTCTCACCAGGGCCCCATCTGGTTTCTGTTCCCATCTTTGCTGTTATTTCAGGGTCTGGATAGTATGTGCCTCCTGGCAAGTCTGAAGCTTCAGGTTGGCTGGAAAACAACTTCACATTTATGTAAATAATGTTATCCTGCCTCATAACCAAGGTCCAAAATACCAAATAACCATGGGAAAAGAGGAAACTCAAAGAAATGTCAAGGGAGAAAAAACTGTCTTTTTAAAATTTGCATACAGCCCATGCAGTTTTAGGCCCCAACAGGCTTGAGTCCCCAACAGGACAAGGCAGACACCAGGATGTCTCTATGAGCACCAGGTATCTAAAGCCGAGCAGAGGGAACCAAGCTGGAACTGCCCTTCTCAGAGTGGACGTGGCTCCTGCCAGGCCTGGAGGAGCCCTCGCTCCCGGTAAGCAGTTGGTCAAGGTCTTCTCCCCATCCTCCATTAAGTCCTGATGAATTTATATCTGGTGGTGGCAGTTTTCCTCCCATTCCCCTTCCTGCAGCCTGGCACTGCACCCCCCACACCCCTACCCCAAGGTAAACATAACCAGAAGGAATTTTTTACTATAACTCAAGGGGAAGGGGGACCAGCCACATTTTTAGCACAGTAAGGCTTGTGTGACCTGCTAGCAGTGAGAGCTCTGACTGGTTTTCAGATATTTTGCCCCGAAGCCAGAAGAATCTGGGGGATTCTTTTCTCCCACGCCTCCACTTTCAAAATCACAGCTTCCCCACTGCCAGCCAGAAAGGGGACAGTGGAAAACCCCCACCAGGGACTCAACACAGAAGAAAGTGGTACCTTAGGAGTTGAGGGGGTAAGACTGAGGGATGGGTGAGAGGGCCAGAAATATCTGTCACCCTCAGGAGAAGTGGACAAAAGCCTCAAACCCCAGGACAGAGTCTGGGAGATGCTGAAGGGACCGACGAGTCACCCCAGAGTCTGAGAGGTAGAAGGTCCAAGCCAGCTGGCATGATAAAATGGAAGAGCACAGATGCTGGAGTTGGATGGTCCTGGGTTCAAATCCTGACTCTGCACCTTTGCAATAGAGACACATCGCCTCATCTGGCAAGGACAGAGTAGCCTCAACTGCAAATTAGAGGTGTTGTCATCTGGGCCTCATCGAGTAGCCAAAGGGGGTGACGAGGCAGTGTGGACACAGCTCCTCACACCGGGTCAGTAGAGACACATTGTTATCACTGTCATAATAATGGGGTGTCATGGCTGGGGAAACTAAGGCCCAGAGATGCCAAGTAACTTGCCCAAGATTCCATAACAGGCAAGCAACAGAGCTGGCTTCAGATTCAGGTCTCCTGACTCCAAGTTCAAGGCTGTTTTTTTCTTCCCTTTATTTCTCCTGAACTTGGTTTCAGAATGAAGCAGACTGAGCAGTCCAGAGCCCAATTTCCATAGACACCAACCAGCAAGGAGACTTGGATTTGCTTGCAAAGCAAACACACCCCACCAAACCCCAGCTCAGGCAAAGGGGAGAGGGCTCAGCAAAGACAGTTTTCTGATCATTTCCCTGAGGTGGGCTGGATATCAGTCACAAGCAAAACACTGCTGGGATATTCAGGAAACCACCAGGAATGGGGCATTTAGGAAGGGACATTGCTGCCCTACAGTGTCCCTGTGAAGGTCAATCACTCCCAGGCTTACAGTTCATAGACCAAAAGAAAATAAATAAATTTGGGGAACAAAGAAAGAGCTGCCAATGATTTGTTTTATAAATGTATTTATTTTTAGTTTTACACATTTGTGGGTTACAGTGTATTGTTTCAATATATTGTATAATGTATATATATATTATATAATGAATATATTGTATGACCCACTTAGAGTGGATAGAACATCTGTCCCCTAAACAGTTATCATTTATTTGCGGTGACCACATTCAAGATCTTTCTCCTAGCCATTTAGAAATATACAGTACTATGTGATTAGCTAGATCTCACTCATGCGGAATCCAGTGCTTTATTTTTTACACTAAATTGCATGTGCCACTATGGTTGCTTGAAATCCTGCAGTGCTGCCCTCTAGTGGTAAATCCAATATAGTAACCACTAGCCACATATGGCAATTTGAATTTAAATTTTAAATAATTAAAATTAAATAAAACTAAAATTTCAATTTCTCATTCACACTAGCCACATTCAAGTGCTCGGTAGCCACATGTGGCTACCTCATTGGCTAGCGCAGCTACAGAGCATTTTCTCCATCACAGAAAGTTCTATGGGACAGCATACTCTTTCATCCATCATCCAGGTGATCCAGCTTGCCTTCCTCTCCAGCCTCATCTAGGCCACTCTCTGCCTTTTTGAGAAACTGAGGCTCAGAGGATGATTTTTCCAAAATCAACACAGCTACTAAATATTGAAACTCAGATTTCAACTCAGATCTGTCCCGGAAGCATTCACCATCTTTTTCAAGTTCTTTATCCCCCATAGCATGGAGGAAAGGCCCCTCATCCTGCTCTTCCCAAGCACAGTTCCACTCCACTTTGGGCCCCTGCCACAAGTGCTTTTCACACAGCAGGTGACGTGCCCTTCTGCCCTTGACCATGCCAAGGTCAAAGGCAGAGTAAACATTTAGGGTGTGGCCTGGGCTCTTCTCTTCCATCAACAGAAGGAGCATTTCCTTGGGCTTCTGGCTCTTGTTAGCTGAGGTCCCAGAGTGGGCAGAGAAGGGGACAGAAGGGATCCTTTTAAAACAAACACCACAGCTTAGAAGAAATTTCTTGATGGCAACGTACATGTAAACACATGTTCACACACAGAAACGCTCATGCTGGCTGGCACACACTCAAACACACACACACAGATGAAGGACTCACAGATTGTTTGTACAGATGGACAGTGCCCAACCCAAAGCATTTCAGGAAGACAGCTAGGAAGTGTCCCCCAACCTAATAATGCAGAGCCATTTCTCCAAAGTCAGTGCCCTTTCAGTTTTCTCTCTGAAAAACCTCCAAGCTTCAAAGACAAGCACCCAGGAAGGCTGTTCAGAGGTTCACAAGCAGCCTTAGAAACCAGCTGAAAGTCAGCAAACACGGGTGCCAGGAGGATGCTGGGGCAAGAACACCCAGGTGCTCAAAGGTGGCCCACAGGTGACAGTCCAGGTGTAGGACAGCTCTCTGTCCAGCATGTTGGCCAGACAAAGCCAGAGCCACCTCTGGGCCTCCCCAGGTGAAGCACAAGTCCCCACAGCATCACCATGAGCCCAATTCAGATCCCCTAAATGGCAGCAGCCAAACAGGTGCCCCACAGGTAGACAAGAAAGGGGAGTAGACAGTGAGAATGGTGTGAAACAGGGAGTTTCAGAAGCAGAGGAGAAGCCCAAGAATGTTTGTGAAAACACCCAGGCCAAGGAAATGCTCTGGCTTCCCATAATAGCCCCAAACAGGAAAGAACCCAAATACCCACCCATGAAAAAATGGGTAAAAAGATAAACAAAATGTGGTATATTACATATAGTACACAATGAAATATTACTCAGCAATAACAAAAACAACTGCTGATAAATACAAATAAATCTCACCGGCATAATATTGAGTGAAAGAATCTAGCCGCAAAGGAGAACATATTGTGTGATTTTCTTTACATAAAATTCAGTAATTGGCAAGAATAATCCATGCATTCAGAAGTCAGACTAGTGGTTACCTCCAGTGGGGACGGAATCAGACAGGGACTTGAAAGGAACATGAGGGAACTTCTGGGGGGCTGGAAGTGTTTTATTTTTCATTGACCCATACATTTAAGATGTGTGGCCTTTACTGCATGCATGTTATACTTCGATAATTTTGTTAAGAGAGAGGGAACCTGCTGGCTAGCAGGTGAGTTTATCTAATCCAAGTCCCAGAGGCCTCCCTCCAGGTGAGGCTGGAGTTGCACCTGCTGGGCCCGCTCACCCCTGCAGGGGGCGCCCTTCCTGCCCACTGGTCCTGCTGTGCACTCTCCCCAGGGGCTACGAAACTGAGCCCCAGCAGGCCGCACAAGAAGGTCTTGTAGGAACCATTCCAAGCCAGGCAGAACCCCACCCCAGCTGGGAGAGGGTTCTCAGCCTCACACACACCCCATCCACTCCCCCAACCCTGCCAAAGAGCCGTGCTGGGGCTGCACTGCAGGGTGGGTAGGGCCCCGCCATGAAGAGAGGCAGGCAGGGCAGGGCCTTCCCTCTGATCCTTCCTGGCCTCTCCTTCTGGAGGGATGGGGTGGAAAGCTGAAAATACCAGAGTTTTCTGGAAGAACAACCAGTCCCAAGGGACTGTGAGCTTAATCCTAAACCTCCTCAGCATGCAAAAGAACATGCTCAGAAGTTAAGGATATCGTAAGCAGTCACCAGATCTCATACTGTCAGAGGTGGAGAGTGGGGAGGGGAGCGTCACTAAGCTCAATTACTCCATTTTGCAGATGTGAAGGCTGAGGCCAGATAGGGCAGCAATTTGCTCTCTGGAGTTACACAGCCAGCCAGTGCTAAAGCTAGAAGTAGAACATGGTCTCCTGATGCCCAGCCCAGAGCTCTCTCCTGGCTCTATTCCTAACTTGGGATGGTCACTCCCACCTCTGAGCTTCAGTTGGCCCATCTGTAAAATCAGTCCGTTGGCCCTGATGACCTCTCAGGTTCCTTTCAGCTTCATTGTCATGCTGTTCTCAGATATATGAAGTGGGAGAGGGACAAAGATTTCTGGAATTGACTCAGTTTATTCTTTCTGAGGAGCAGATGATGTCTGTATAAGTGGAGACTGCAGGGAAGGCCCCTTGATATCTGTGCTCTCATTCATCCAACAAGTGCTAATTCACACCTGCCCCTGGTGTGAGCTGGGCTCACGGGGCAATGCTCATTGGTCCTGAGGGCAGTGGAGAAACACTTCCACAGTGGAAGGGTGTTGGGTCTGGGAGTGATGTGCCCTGATTTGCATAGGGGACAGATTGCCATGACAACAGGCTGGAGTCTGGAATGGTGGTGGGGAGCTGGATGGCAGCTAAGCCTGACCCCAGCAGTGGCCCATTCCAGAGAGAGGCCCTTGCTAGGGGAGTGGATGCAGTGAAAGAAGAGGAGGCCTGGGCTCACAAGATATTTAGAGGAACACTTCTCAGAAAATATCATTGATTGGATGAGAAGGATGAAAAAAAGAGAGGTTGGATGGTGGAGTTTCCCTGTGTCCCCAAATCTGAGAACGTGGACCAAGAATCAGGATTTGGAAGAAATGGAATGTCCCATTTTGGAGATATTTGGTAGGTGGTTAGTTAAATGGGCCTGGAATTCAGAAGAACAATCTGACTATAATTATAATTCTAAGTATCAATTAGTATGTGGGAGAAGGGGGTCAAATATATTTTATCTCAGCTGCCAGCTCTAATTGGTAGTGAGCATCTGTTTTAGGAAGTGTTCTGGTACCATGTGTTAGGTAGGATAAGTAACATTAGCTGCAGTAACACCCACTTCCCAAATCCTAGTGACTTAACATAATAGTGGCTTATTTCTGGCTCGTGTCCCAATCCAAATGAGTGCAGATTCTCTCCAAGTGAATTTCCTTCAAGTGGTGACTCAGCAATCCAGGCTTCTTTCATTTTGTGACACACACACACCCCCAGAAAGGGCCTGCACAGTCACCCTAGAAGGGGAAGACAGACTGTGAAGGCTCACACAGCGGGCTGATGGCTAGACCTAAAAGTGGCTACAACCTATGGCCCTGAAATACATGGCCCTAACCTAACTGCAAATACCATTTCAGCAAGAAGTACAGCCTTCCTATGGGCCCAGGAAGCAGAAGCAGGATTAGGGACCATCTAGTTAATCTCTGCCATAGGCCTTAGTCAGGATGAGGATAAAAGAGATCTGTGATCAGTTAGCAATGTCTGTCACTGTCATATGAGTGTGAAAACCAGGGAATGGTGGCAGAAATGCATGAATGAATCTAAGCCCCTCCTCCAAGGAACAGACCTGAACTTCCAGGGCATTCAACATACAAACGCTGGTGCTTGGTAAGTGAGACCTTTCTTCCTAGATCAACTCTCCTCCCACCCTGGACTTCTTCAGCCCATTGAAAAGAGGACAGAAAATGCTGGAGGATGTTCCGGCCTAGACAGTTTCTCAAGACACCTCCTCACTTTTGATCTGGCTCAAGCTCGCTCATCTCTCCCTGACCAAAATTAAAGCTGAAGGGGTGATGCTTGTATAGTCTGGTAGGCAGACCCAGAGATGTCCACATCTTAATCCCCAAAACGTGTAAGCAAGTTATGCAAGGGGAATGAAGGTTGCTAATGGAATTATAATTGCTAATGAGATGACTTTGAGATGAGGAGATTATCCTGGAATATCTGCGTGAACCCAATGTAATCACAAGGGTCCTATAAGTGCAAGAGGGAGACATGAAACTTAGAGTCAGAGAAGGAGATGGGACAATAGAATGTGACTTCTGGCTTTGAAGACAGAAGGGGCCATGAGCCAAGGAATGCAGGCAGCCTCTAAGAAGCTGAGAAGACAAGGACATAGATTCTCCCCTGGAACCTCCAGAAGGAGGTGCAGAACACAGCACTGCTGACTCTTGATGTTAGCCCAGTGAGACCCATTCCAGACTTCTGACCTTCAGACCTGTAAGATAGTAGGTTTGTGTTGTTTAAGCCACTACATTGGTGGTAATCTGTTACAACAGCAATAAGGAATTAATACATGGTAGAATTGGCCAGTTTCCAGGGAATAAGGAAAGGAAGGATCCGGGGGCATTAGTACCCTCTTGAGTCTCCTAATATCAATTCCAAGGAAGTGAACTTCTAAGTCACCTTGATCAACTCTCAATTAATACATACAGGTTGAGCCCCTACTATGTGACAGACACAGTGTGAGGCCGTGGTGGGGAAAACTGAGGCCATGGCCAGCCCAGTGCTTGGCACATAGTGGGAAGTTTGTATGTGGGCATTTCCTGCCATTGTTCAGCCCTGGGTAGGGCAGGTGCACAAGGCTCAGGTTTCTCCTCTATGCTATGGGCTCGGGGTCAGACAGTAGGCATCTGGGTAGTGGGGCCTTGCTGAGTGATAAGGCCAGCAGAGTATGAGCCCAGGGCAGGCTGACTCCTTGCAGGCTGGCCGCCCAGGCTTGCCCCTGCCACCTTCCTGCTCAGCCAAGGTCTGGGAACCTCAGCCAGGAAGAGGAAGGACAGCTCACATAGTGACTTTCCTCATCTTCCCACCCTTCATGGCCTGATTTATGTGACACTTTTGATCCAGGCCCAATCCAGCCACCATCTCCTACACTCAGGACAAACTTGGGTTTGGCCACATAATCCTAGGGGCTCTGGCAGCTTCTCCATGCCCCAGGGATACCTCATCAGCCCCAGGCCCTGGTACACCCCGTAGGAAAAAGAGAAGCACCAAAAGGAGGCCAAAGGGACAGAATTTGGAGTCAGCCATGATGGGAAGGGCTCTGACCCCAGGCAAACTCCCACCCTCTCTGAGTTCAGCCTCCTCACCTGTAAAGTGGGGCGCAATGCTTCTGGACAGGTTGCATGAGCTTATACATGGAAAGGAATTCAGTATGATGCCTGACACATGGGGCCTCAAAGGATGGTAATCTCCCGCCCACCCTCTCACCACCCCACCCCTTCCATTGAGCTGACCAGGAGACCAACTGTCCCCTACCTTACCTGCTTGGGGAAGGGGTGTCCTGGCCCCGGAGGCTGCACTGCTCCAAGGAGCTGTGGCCAGTGAAAGAGCAAGGGCCATGTCTTCCCCAGCTGGGCTGGCCCAACCATCTTGCCAACTGGTACAGGCCACACTCATTGGCTCATTCATTCATCTCCTCATTCATTCATCCGTACATGGGCCTGACACTGGGCTGGACACTGTGCACCCACAGTCAGTAAGGCAGACCCCCAGGTTCCTCACCTTGTGGGTCTCACAACCCAGATGGGAGCCAGGCAGTGAACACATAGACACACAAACAGAAGAATTACAAATGGTGGTAAGTGCTCTGAAGGCCAAACCAGGGGCCATGAAAGGTGCTGAGGGGCTGAGGGGGCCAAGGCAAAGTCTGTGGCTGAGCAGTCAAAGAAGGAAAGCACTTTGGAGCAGAAACCTAAAGAGTGAAAAAGAGCCATCTGTGCAAGAAATGGGGAGAAGAGCATTCTAGGCAGCGGGAACAGCATGTGCAAAGGCCCTGAGGTGGGAAATCTCTCCACCATGCCTGATTGCTTCATAATACATAGTAACATGGCCTGGAGAAAGGAGACAATGAACTCAAAGTCATGCCAAGCATCAGTGTGTCAGTGTCAGGAAAAGAAATCAAGCCTCCTGCTCCCACCTCAAAGCACAAGCCCTGCAGTGTGGCCCTATGTCCTGGTTCAGCTCCATCAGCCCCAAGACTTTGCCTCTACCTCCCCCTCCCTCAACCTTCATGTCCCAAGCGTTCTCATGCTGCCTCTTTGAGCCTCAGTTTTCCCATTTCTAAAATGGAGTTGTTGTCACCTTGAAAGGTGGCTGTGAAGACACAGTGTGTCCCTGCCTAGTCCAGCACCTGCAACACAGAACGTAGCCACGTTCACCTGTTCATCCCCTCTGTTTGCACCCTTCCCTTGTTGGTGCCAGGAGAGCATGTGACCTGTGTGTCAGGGTTTCCTAGCTTGAGGATGGGAATCACCTGGAAGCCTCCCAGGCCCTCCCAGGAAGTGCAGGGTCAGCAGGGCTGTGTGGGGCTGGGGCACTGTGATTTTTACGCATCCCCAGGTGACTCTCCACGTCAGGAGCCAGAGAAATACTACTGAGCAGGATAGAGTCACTCAGACTCTGGGTGGGATGGTGGATCAGAATGACTGTCTCTGCCTCATTGGGTGGCTTCAAGGACTCAAAAATGCTGCTATTCTGGGGGCAGTGCTCATGGGCTGTCAAGCTCTGCCCTTCAAGGCCAAGCACAGAGATGTGAAGCCAATTGTATTATTGTGGGAGACTCAGCAATGGATCCAGGCAAAGGGTGAAGGAGGAAGGACCCCCCACCAGGTACATGGCAAGCCAGGATCGTGCCCCCACAGGCCTCTTGGGTCAGTGAGGTGCTGCCAGGAAATGAAGGATTCCAGCAGTGGGGTGCAAAGGCAGCCCAGCTGGGAGCTTCAGTGCTTGGAAGGGAAACTCACCATAACCATGAAACAACCGCTGCCACCATTGCTGACTCCTCCTATGGGACCTACACACCCTAGGAGATGCTTCACCATCATCCGTTCCTTTAAGCCCATTGCCGCCATGAGGCAAGTGGCATTGGGGCTGCTTTGTGACTTTCGTGGGCCTTCAGCGCTTTTGCCTTTTGGGTTCCTTCCTCCATAAGACAAATATTAACAATTATACTTTATGACTGTATTCTTATAAAGACAAATATAATCCAGTTTGGATTATATCTCTTTCTTCTGATTTTAAAAGATAGTAGAACATTTTTATGAGCTCTTGTATTAGTTTCCTATTGCTGCTATAACAAGCTACCACAAATTGAGTGTCTGAAACAACACAAAGGTATTGCTTTATGGTTCTGGAGGTCAGAAGTGGGTCTGACCAGGCTAAAATGAAGGTGTTGGCTGGGCGGCACTCCTTTCAGGAAGCCTAGGGGAGAATCCATCTCCTTGCCTGTTCCTTGGCTTCGTTCCCTCAACTTCAAAGAAGCGATAGCTGTGGGGAGCTTCTCACATCCCAGCTTTCTGACACTCACTCTCTGCCTTCCTCTTCCACATTTAATGACCCTTGTGACCACCTTGGGCCCACAGAAAATTTCTCTATTTAAGGTCAGCTGATTAGCAACCCTAATTCCACCTGCAACCTTAATTCCCCTTTGCCATATATGAAAATGTAGCATAACATTTTCAGTTTCCAAGGAGTAAAATGTGGGCCTCTTTGAGAGGCCATTATTGTGTTGACCACAGCCCCTAAAAGTATCTTGGGTCCTAGGCACTGTGCCTGCTGTGCCTGAGGACAAATCGGCTCTGACACTAGTGTTCCCACTTTACAGCTGAGAAAACTGAGGCTTAGAGACTGCAAGCAATTCACTCAATGTCACACTGCCAGGAAGCATGGAGCTAAAATGCCAGCTCAACCTTGCCTGACTCCGAAGCCAGGGAGTGGATGGGCAGATGTGGTCAGGGTCTAGGGAAGGTCATGCTGGGGTGACAAAGCCATCTGCACCAAAGGGCTCAGCACCTGGGAGGGCCTGGGTAGGGTAGGGAAGGGAAGGGGTGCTGGATGGCATGGGCTGCCACAGCCTTTTTCTGCCAAGGCTGCTAGTGCTCAATCAGGAAGGCTGTGCCTGTACCACAGTGCAGGGGTGGCAGGGGGTAGGGGATGGGATCCAGGGGTCCATGATTCACAGCCCAGCAGATGCCTCCCTGCACCAATGTGCTGATTCTTAATAAAACAGATTAATTTATCTCTGACATTTATGACCAGAGACAGAAGTAATGTTGGGGAAAATGTATTACTTTTCAAATTTGTATTTATTTCCTCCTGATCATCACCAGTAAGCAGATGAGGATAAGAGTTATTTATTTGAGGTTCGTATTAACCGGTAATTAAGTTGCTAACACACTATGAAAAATGCATTTATGCAGGTGAGGGCATCCTCTGCCGGATAGGGAAAGCTGGGCTGCAGAGTTGGCTGGAGACCCCAATATGCCTCTGCCAGGTGGGGACTGTGAACCACGAAGCCCAGAGAGGCCCACAGCGGTGGGGTGGGAGGGAGTGTATGTCCAGCAGAAGTCAGTGACCCTGAAGTCTGAGCCTGGAAATCAGGGAAGGTGATGATGGATCTCTCCGGGACCACAGCAAGGCTGGCAGCAGGTCACAAGCATGGTGAGGAAAGAAAAGGGTCCAGAACTGGAGGGTGGAGGTCCAAACTCATTAGCGTACCTCCCAGAATAATAACCCCTGCTGCTTAAAGAGTGCCTACTATGTGCTGGGCACCTGGTGGACAACTTCCTCTTTAGCCCTCATGCTGACATAGCCATAGCTGACACGTATTGGCATGCTATGAAAGGCACTGTCCCTGAGTCTCTCACAATGCCTGCCAAAGTGTCCCCAGTTTGCCACGTGAGACAATCAAGGCGCAGAGAGGTTAATTCACATGCCCATGATCACACAGCTCAGGGGCTGGGATTCACATTTAAGTAGATGTGCACTGAGAGCTAGAGAGAGGCAGTCCTCCCCTTGCTCTGCCAGGCAGGTCGGTGCAACCAAGAGTCCCAGGGACCCACCCCACTTCCCTGAACCCACCACACACTAGGCAGCGCTGCCTGAATCTGTTGCTGCTGTCTGCTCATGATCGACAAAGGTCTGAGGATGGAAGCGGAAAGGCAGGCAGGGGGAATCAGCCCCCCACCCCCACCCTGCAGCTGCCTGCCTCAATCTCCTTGCAGATCATTCTCCCTAATGTTTATTGCCTTCCGCTTATTTATTAGCCAGGCTATCTCAAAATTTATGCCAAATCAATGTCGCAGCAACAGCTCAGCTGCAAGGATTGATTTCTTTTATTTAAAGTGAAACGTGTTTAGTTTGGAGGCCCAGAGCAAAATTCTAACATTTGCTGAAAAGACGCTGTCTGGAGAGTATTCCTGGGAAGCCTCCCAAAAGCTGGGCCCCTCTGGGCGAGCAGACTTCAGACTTGTGATTCCAGAGGTGGTGTCATCAATGCCAAGGAGGACAGACAGAAAGATCTGTCACTGAGTAACTTCCATGTGCCAAACAAGGCACAGATCAAGGCTGAACCCACCACCTCAGCAGTGCTGCAGAGCGATATATCTCCCCCCAACCCACCCAAAAACAGATTCCTAAATAAGGAAACTGAGGCACAGAAATGTTGAGAAACTCACCCAATTCACATAGCTAACTCTGGTTTGTCTACTTCTAAATATATGAGACTTCCCCGAATCTAGTGGCTGTGGAGTATTTTCCCCCAAAGTAGATTTGCTGAGTTTCTGAAGCCATACCATAAAATATTCATAAGGCGGGACATGTTTTCCCACAGGAACAATATAAGATATTCAGCCTGGGTTCCTGACCAATGACTGGGCATCCAGTACATCATAAATATGACTAGCCTGGTGTCATAAATATAAATGTACAATAAATATAAATGTCTAAATAATCAGCTGAAATGTAAGCCCTAAATGGTCACGTAAAATTTGTCACAAGTACTAGAACTGAGGAATAAATATAGTGTGCTTATTTGTCATATGAGAAACCCCAAAGTATTATAAATAATTCATACATTCCATGTGTAAAAAATATAGTTCTCCCGTATCATAAACTTGACTTTAAAGTAATAAGTTGCTATAGCAGAACTATAGAATTTCAGAGGAAACAGGAACCCTAAATATTTTTTCTGGCCCTCAACTGGTGCTGGAATCCTGACCACAACAGCACTGGGGTGTTCTCCAGCCTCCACTTGAGCATCCCCCAAGGACAGGGAGCTCACTACCTCCCTGGCCTCCTATTCTACCTTAGATTAGACTTCCCTGTAGCTGTTTCCCATGCATCCTATGCTTGCTCTAAAAGGAATGGCACAGTGCTCCAATCAGGGTCTGGCCAGGGCAGAGCCAGCAGGCCCTAGGGGAGGTCCTGTCCTTAATTAATTCTCCGTCACTGATTAGCTCTGTGACCTCAGGCAAGTTATTTAGTCTCTATGAGCTTCAGTTTTCCCATCATCTGAGTGAGAATCAATAAAAATACCTATCTCATACATTGTTGTGAAGGTCACATGAGGTAATCCTTGTTAGCTGTCATTACTTTTGTTAACATTGTTATCAAATTTTTTTTTTTTTTTAAAGATGACCGGTAAGGGGATCTTAACCCTTGACTTGGTGTTATCAGCACCACACTCTCCCAAGTGAGCCATTGGCCAGCCCGTTATCAAACTTTTGACTAAGTGTCTTCAGTTTCTCACATATGTGTCTCCTGTGTCTAGGCACCTGCTCTTGACTTATTTTTAAGCCCAAGTACAGCGCCTTCAACTCCTACTTGTAATGTTACATATTGATATTTTGAACCACTTCTTCACCCTGTCAAGACCTTTAGATCCTGACCCTCGCCCAACCCATTCTCCATCCCATCAGGGTTTGAATAGCCCATTGATTTGATCAGCAGATGATCAATGTTTCTTCTAAATCATTGATGAAGAGTGCTGGTCTAGATGGGCCTGGGCTGGAGTCCCGTGGCAAACCACCAGAGATCTCCCTCTGGGTCAGTGTTTCCCACATTATGTTCCTTGGAATTTTTGTCTCCCATGAGATGCAAATATGTGTTTGGGAATAAAGGAGCCTGTGGTCAGACAAGGCTAACACACAACAGACACTAAAACAGCATTTACATGAAAAAGCAAAGACATAACATCCAGTGGTAAGATTCCAGGCTGGAGAGTTTACCTCCCAATAGTACAAGCCCTTAAACCTGTTTTGTTCACTAAGATTTATTTTTATAAAACAATTCCATCCTATAAGTGCCCTGAGCATAGTCAGCCTCCTTCCTCAGATGGCCTATTTCTTTCCAAGCCCTGCCCCTGGTGAGAATCCCAAACACACCAGTCCCAAGATACAGCTTTCGGGCTCTTATCTGGTCCCACAGGAGCCCGCAGAGTGGGCAGCAGCCATCGTTTTTGACTCATCTCTGTCCAGTCCTATTCAGACCCTCGGTATCAGCTCCAAGAGGCTGCCCCCCCCCACAGCCACCTCAAGTCCCCCATCTGGGAGCACCACCCCCTCCTAGCCCCACCTCCCTCCAAAGGAGCTTCTTCCCAGGGCCAAGAACAGACCTAGCCCCCTCAGGCTGTTTGTTGAATGAATCAACGGCCCAGACAAAGGTCTGGCAGCCCCTGAGGGCAGGTGGAGCTCTCCTGCCTGATCGACTCTCCATCATTTCAGATCTCTCTCTGCATTTCCAGCCTCTGCCTGGGCCCGAGCCTCCCATGCCTCTCCTGGGGTTCACGGGTGAACTCTCATTGACAAGCTCTTAAACATGAAATGTGCCATCATTTCACTTTTCTTTTCAAAGGACGCCTTTTGGGAAAGTGGACCCAAGTCTCCTGAAAATGGCTGTCTAAGCAGCTGTGAATGGTTGCTTTTCCTCTTTCCACCTGTCCCCTGGGAGCTTTGTCATGCCAAGTCCTGAAGATGCGCATCAGTTCCCACTGCTGGCCACTAGATGGCATCGTCAGGAATCATTTACTTTTCCAAAGAAAGCAGCTTGGGAGACAGGCAGGGTTCCAAATTAATCAAAAAGTGATGAATGGAAGGAACAGGGGGAGTGAGAAGGCAGAGACTTAGAATTCCAGCTCCCTCTCTCTCTCTCTTCATAGTTACCTGGGCACGTCCTTTAATATCCCAGAGCTTCTGCATCTCTAAAATGAGGCTAATGGTGGCGCCTACCTCCTAAGGCAGTGATTAAAGCCCAGAGTGCACATTAGGACCTCCTGGAGAGCTTTAAAAATTAGTGAAGTCCAACCCACAACTGAACTCAGACCAATTAAGTCAGAATCTCTAAGTTTGCCTTCCCCTCATGTAATACTTGGGGGTGGGGGGGTAGAATCCCCAGGCAATTCCAGTGTATATCTGGAGGTGAGAATCTCTGCTCTAGGGCAGTAGTTCTCAAGTTTGAATGTGCATCTGAATCACTTGAAGCCCTTTAAAAAACAGATTTCTGGGTACTAGCACAGAGTTTCTGATTTGCAACATGTGGGGTGGGACCCTAGAATCTGCTGATGCTACTGGGGGGCACGCTTTGAGAACCACTGCCTTGGGGAGGGGGGGGGGACTGGGTGAGCTACTGCATGCATATAAAACACTAAGCACTGTGTCTGGCCCAAAGGAAGTTGTGTGATTTTTTTCTAACAATAACTTCCCCCACTACAGACATCAACCACAAATGGGGTCCCCAGGTGACCCAAACTTCTGCCCACCCTAGTACAAATTCAGGGGTTCCCACAACCCTCCCTCAGGTTCAATAATTTGCTAGAATGATTCAGAGAATGCAGAAAGATGCTTTACTTATTCTTACTGGTTTATTATAAAGGATACAACTCAGGAACAGCCAAATGAGAGAGCTGCATAGGACAAAATATGGGGGAGAGCGGTGGACACAGAACTTCCATGCCCTCTCTGGGTGCACCAGCGTAGGGGGTGGGAATTCATCAGAGTTTACAGAGTGCTTTGAGATTTCTTGCTCACGTGATCCTCTCAGGCTGCCTGTGAGTTCTGCAGAACATGAGTCACAACCACTTTGCAAACGAGAAAACAGAGACAACAAGCACCGATCAGCAGTCAGTGGCAGAGCCCGAGTCAGAAGCAGTGCTTCAGGCTCCCAGTCCCCAGCTCTTGTTATTATTAGAACTGCGTGTAAACTAGGATTTAGCAGGCTCAGAGACACCCTCTGAGTTTGAAGCTCTAGTACAGAGCTGGGAGGGCTACTTTTAGCTGGGCAGAGCCTCTCTTATTTTCCTCTAGGTTTTCAGGGGCATGGTGGGTGGGTGAGGCTGGGGGATCCCCAAGACCTCCACCAGCCTCAACAATCAGTTCTATCTAATCTGCCTTGGGTTCCCCCTAGCAGCTTCCTTCTCCAGGACCAGCTCAGACTCCCCGTCCCCTAGCTGGACTTTGCCAGAAGACCTGCTGTGGGCCACAGGGAGCAGTTTGTGCTGAGAGAGCTGGAGATGATCTGGAGAAGGGACGGGGTAGGCAGGAGGCAGACACTCTAGGCTTGCCTGGTTCTGGGCCCTGCTGCCAATGACGTCGAGCTAGGGCCAGTATCTATCTGTGTCTATTTGCCCCATCAAGAGGCAGATGGATGAGCCCCTGACCCACCTTCCTGCCCCACCTTCCTGCCCCACAGACGGTGAAGCTTCCAACCCATTGTTCTCCAGGACGCTTTGACAGAGTGCGCAAGGAATGTGGGCCTGGAGACAGGAAGTCCCAGCTTCTGCAGGGCTACGTCTCTGCCAGACTCATGCCTGCCCTCCAGACAGCGAGGCAGGGCCCTTGGTCCCATCCTGCCCTGCTTGGCTTGCTGGGCCACCCCAAGGAAGGCCTTGCCCCTCTGGGCCTCTGGAGGAGATGGGGGCTCAGAAGCCTTCACCAGTGGGGTGTGCAACACGGGGGCCCCAAATTGAGAGGGCACTTGCCTAGTGTTTACCTATTCTGAAGAAACCAGCTAGAGGCACAGCAGGTAAAGACATTTTTTTATTAGACTTATAAAAGACACCAATGGCAGGCGGTCGGCAAGAAGTCCATGCTGCCACAGAGTACATACAACAGTATATAGCTGACAGATTAAAGTAGGGTTGTAAATCATTTTCAGGCTGATGTGCAGACCATCACTCAGCTCAAATAACCCAGAGCACACCCAAAATCTGGCTGGGTAGATAAATTAATCTACCTGCCACTCTCCTGGTGCCAGAGTATTTGTTCCTTTACTTAGGGTCTCCACTCCCTCCAGCATTCTGTCTGTCTTAAACAGGATGTGCCTTTCGATGGGTAACTACCTTGGCCAGGGGCAGTCTCCCCAGGGAAGGGGGGATTTTGGTATGACAGGAGTGGGGAATAGGGCTATGTCCAGCACTTACCCCAGAGGTTGACATGGCCAATGACTTCAGACAATGGAGGAGAGAGGTGCTGCCCAAGGCCTAGCCCTCTTTGGGCCCAGCTGCACCCCAACCTGCTCATGCACCACAAACACAGCACACATGGTCACATGCTTTGGACATCTTACACACTCCATGCGTGTTCTTGCACATTCACATGTAACCACACAGTGGCCACAAATGCTGTGCACATGCAGTCTTCATGCTCACAGCCCACTTGTGTACAGGTGTGTCCTCACATTCACAAGCGCCCCACTATTAACCTCTCCATGGCATCAATGTAATTATAAACATTTACTGTGCACCTACTGCATACCGGTGACAGCAACACCACCACCATTCTACAGAATGGAAGACTACGGCACCGAAGGCTGTGTGGCTGGTCCAGGACCCGCTGGATAGTAAGTGACAGAAGTGGAAGAAACCCACATTTAACCACAGGGCACCACTCTGAACCTGCACACGTGGCTGCTCCTGCATCTCCCTCAGCCCTGCAGGTCTCAGAGCACTGCTTCCCTAATAGCCTTCCCAGGATGTTGTGAGAGAAAAGTGAGAAACATCTGGGAAAGTGTTCTTGGTCTCCCTCCCTCCCTCCCAGGGGCTGCACATGAGGCATTGTTCTCACTGTCGGGAATTCAATTTCTCCTCAATCAGTCATTTCCTGGCCAAAGCAAGTCTGCACTTAGCTCCTCTCCCTGGTCCAGCTCTAGTGACTCCATGCTCCACTGACTTGAGGTTCCCCAGCCTGTGACCTCTCCCTGGCCTGCCCACAGCCTGCAAAGCCCAGGCCAGCAGGCAGCTGGAGGAGGACATGGTGGACTGCACAGCAGGGCGAGTCTCCTAAAATCCAGAGCTCCTTGGGTCCCTGGCCAGGTGTGAAGCCCTCACATGTCCCCCGCCTGAGCCCTTCAGTGTGGCATGAGAGCCCCTTTGCCACCTAGCCTCCACCCCAGCCAGTCCCCTTGGGGGAGGGGAGATAAGCAGATGAGCAAGGTGGGCTGGGAGGAGATGAGATCTGGGTGGAAAAGGCTGATGGGGGCTCTGCAAGAAGGCAATGGGGCAGAGAGCAGGAAACACAGCGGGTGGAACAGCATAGGCTAAATCCCAGAGGCATGAGGCCACATGACTTTATCACCACTGCTTCCGCTAGAGCCATTCACTGCATCGCTTCCCTGACCCATCCTTGGATGTCCCATGCTGTGGGGAAGAAGGAAAAGAAACTTCTGTTTGATGAGCCCCTACTGTGCACCAAACACAACGCTGTTCACTCAGCTGTAGCAGGCAGGAAAGCTCCGTGGGTGAGGAGCCTCTGCTTTCCCACCTGTATAACAGGGCTGACAATAGTACCAGTCCCCAGCGTTGTCCTGAGGCTGGAACAAGGAATCCCTGGAGAGCCCAGGGCCTTGCCAGCACACTTGGAGACTGCAGTCAAACACCTCCCCGAGGGGCTCCAAACACACGGGGCTCCATCACCAGTCACTCTGGCTCCATCAGCGTAGGACAGGGCCACCCAAGTGATTCTGGGGCAGATGGTCTGAAGACCGCAATTCGAGGCTTGTTTTATGTTCATTCATTTTCATGGTGTCTTTGATCCCCTGGATGGCCCTGCAAAGTGTGAACTGAAGACCAATTTCACAGGTGCAGAGAAGGCTCAGTGGACCTGTCTCTGCAAGCAGCTGCCCCAGGGCATGCAGTGAATGTCCACAGTAGGATCTAGACCTGGGTCTGCCTACCCCCAAGCCTGTACCTCTCCAAGCAGGGCTCCCTGCCAGGTCAGCCTTCCTCCTGGCAGAGGCTGGGTGGGAGTCCCCAAGCCTCGTTGTTACACCCCCACCCCATCCACACTGCCCCTGTTGTGGCTTCCTTTGTCGCCGCTAATCTGGGCCCACAGACCATCCCGTTTCCTGCCAGCCACCGCCTGCCTCCCTTGCTCCCGGTGGCACTTCCTGACCTTGTGCCCTCCTGTTACCTCCGCTGCCTCCAGAGGGGTTGGAGCAAAAGCTGGGAAGTGCCCAAATTGGGCATGAGATCCTCAGGGGACCCACAGAGGCATCAGGCTCCCTTCCTGGGCTCTGAATTACCTCTACCATGGTGACCCTGGGGCCCAACATGCGTGCCTGACCAGCCATTCCCTTGTTTACAGACGATAGGAACAGCTGTTTTTAGGGCAGAATCAACTTCCTCACAGACTGCGAGTACAAAGGGAATTGGCAGATGCCAGGACAGGCCCTGTCCCCATCTGCCACCAGTGTCAAGTCTGAAACCCAGCAGGAAGTGATGCCCGGGGCTGGCATGTCCTCATGGGCACGTAGACCACAAGGGCAGACAGTTGGTACAGGAAGGGCTGAGGGGGATCAGGCTGGGACACAGGGGACAGAGAACTGGCCTTTTCTGGCTCCTCTGTGGCCAGCCCACCCTCCAGGCAGGAGAAGGCAACATTAATCCTGCTGATAAAGGAAATGGTGAGCTGTTGTTTGTTAATTCCACAAACAGTGAATGAATGTGCTGGGTCCCACACAGAGTCCCGCCCCAGGGTCACTCTTCTCATGCCAGTGTCACCTCAGGACACCAACATGCCACCTTGCATAAAAAAAATATTTCTCTGCAAGACTTGGGGAACGAGCTATAAGCACAGTGACTCCTCTTCCTCGTCCCCCTTCACTAGCCTCTCCAGTCTGGCTCATCTACTCTTCCGTTTAAGCTACTCTGGTCAAAGTCATTGAAGACCTCCATCTTCCAAATCCAAGTCTCAGGGGCCCTCACCTCATCCAGGCTGACCCAGCTGACCCCCCACTGTCCTCTCCTTCGTTGCGGGACCCCCTTCTTCTAACAGATCCACAAATGTCAGAGGCCGGGGCCTCCCTTGCTGTAAGTTCATCCACTCCTGTGTCCTCCGGTGTTTCCAAACCTCATCTCCAGGCCAACTACCAACCTGACATCTCCACTCAGGTGTCTACAGGCATCTCAAACTCAATCTGCTCAAAAGAGAGAAATCTTCACCTCCCCCTGCCCCAAATATTCTTCCTTCCCAGTCCATCTCCATACGCTGACTTACCGAGGGCCTCTGGGCAAGGTCCTCTCCCCCTCGGGCTCTCTGCTTGCACAGCTGTATCAAGGGATACATGAGGGATTTTCCAACTATTTACCCATGGAAAAATAGGGGCAACTCAGGGTCTGCCCTGGGAGATTCCAAATCTGTTGATCTGGGGCGGGAGCCAGGCACCTGTAGTTTTTAAAAGTTCCTTATGTGGCTCTCGTGATTAACAGAATCTCAGCCCCTTCCCTCTCCTGGCCTCTTGGTTGTGATGGGTTCTGGTCCAGCCTTCAGTTCATTGTTTTTCAAGCCCCTCTTTGATTCATGTTTATCAAAGCCCTGTGGGGTTGAGGCCCATTTTACAGATGAGAAAACTGAGCCTCCACAGGGACACAACTAGCCCATGGTCACATCAGAGGCAGAGCCAGATCACCTAACTCTACCCAATATGCCTAAATCCGAAAGGTCCCCACAGACCCGTCTGGAGCCTTAGAACTGGAACCCACGACCACCCTGCCAGAGAAAAGCCAACCCAGCCCTCCAGAACCGAGAGCTGCTGTCTGTTTCCCACCTCCTGCCCACCCCACCCTTGAGACCCCTGAAGCCTCCCCATCAACTTTGTCACAGGGTCACAGAGGAAATCAAGTTCTAGGGCCAGGCTGACCCTGGCTGGGTTTCCAGCTCTGCTACAGCCCAGCTGGGTGACAAGCACCTTCAACACGCTGAGCTCCATCTTCCTGGGCTATCACATAGGGCTGATGATGCCTTCCTTCAGGATTTCCAGGAGGGTTAAATGCTACGGTGCAGGCCCAGGGCCCCCATGGCCAGGCCCGTGGCAGGTGCTGGGCTTAGGGCCCCAGATGTGAGGACTGGAGCTGTGTTCTGAGTTCATATCCCAGGACAGGTCCAGGGCTTGGCCTCCGTGGGGACAGCCTGGCTGGGCCGAGGCAGCCGCCCACCCTGGGACCTGCCTATCTGCAGCCAGCCAAGCCCTCACAAAGGAACAATAACAGGAAGCCATCCGGGGGGAAGTGGGCCAGGGCCAGCTGGAAAACCTGAAGGGGTGGTGGCCAGGCCTCCCTCGCGGGCCGGTGTGCCTCCCCTCGAGAGGCAGTCGGCTGAACTCCACATCACAGTGAGCTCTGGACGGACAGTCTGACAGAACAGAAAGACGCCTCCAGCCCTGGGCTTGGTGAGTGAGGGCTCCCAAACTCTGCTCCACCCCAGAACCATTGCCTTGTGCCCAAGGTGGGAGGGTCCTAGGCCTCCCCATCCTTAGAAAGGACGCCATCGGGCTCCCAGGGGAAAGCGGCTCCTCAAGGGCAGATCGGGCCTCCTCCTGGCTCAGGGCAGAGCTGGGAAAGGTACACCCAGCAGCGGTGCCAGGGGCACAAATGGGCATTTTGAGGCTGATGGAGAGGGTGAGGTTTCCTCTTCAACTCGGTGCAATCCCAGGACTCACTGCCTTCCATCAGTCCCAGGCTGTGAGAGGATAGGATTCTGCTTGAGTCGCCCATTGTGCTGGGGCAAAGGAGTGACACCTAGGCCGTGGCTTCCCCTTAGTACTTCCTCCCCTATGGGAAAGAAATTCACACCCAAGACCTGACCTCACCCACTTACCCCCTCTCCGCAACCTCTCAGGGCTCTGTGCTGGGATTTGGGGGGAGACCCAAAAGGGGATCTCTGGTCTTCAGCCCTCTGGCTCTGGCCACTTGGGGCCCTGCCTGTGAAATCCCTTCCCTTCCCCACCGCAAACTCCACAGAGGCCCACCATGTGCTGAGGGAGCTATCCCTCCACACCCGCCACGGCCTGCACTCAGGGAAATCCCCTGGAAGGCCCTGATGGCAGGAGGTCTGGGGCAAGAGCCTGACTTGGAGATGACTGCCCTGGGTGCAGATCCCAACTCGACTGCTCTCTTCTGTTGACCTCGGGAAAGTTACCCAAAGTCTCCAAACCTCAGTTTGTTTGTTGGAACAATGGGGATAGTGATTCACTTTGCAATTCATTGCGGGAGCTAGAGATGACGTATATAGAACTGCTCTGAAGCAGTGGGGATCCTTATCTTACTGTCAACTACCCTGGAAGGTAGATATATTCTTTTTTCATATTTCAGTGGGGGAAACTGAGATTTGTAGAAATAAGAGCTGGAGTGGGGTCTCGTACCCCAAAGCCAGCGCCCTATGGCTTCTCCACGTCTCAGTTTTCTCATCTGTAAAGTGGGGAAACAGTCTTTTCCTCAGTCAGTTAAATGGGGTGATGTATATTCCTGGCACTGTGAATGGCTCATAGCAGGGGATCTTTAAGGAATGGCAGCTGAATATACCTGCTACCCCAGAGCTGAACTGTGGCTATGAATGTCATAAATGTTTTGACCCCTGAGGCACAGTCCTAGCCCCATCAGCGAGAGGTCAGGTGCTGGCAGGTGAGAGGACTCAGCTACCCCTTTGCAAGCACCTCTGAGCACCTCCTCCTTCCAGGCACTGTGCTTACTCCTGCCCCCCATGGATGTGTCTGCCCCGCATGGTAGGAAGATAGGATTCCGACAGGAGAGGAAGTGCATTCCGGGGAGGCAGGGACACCTGGGCAGCTCGGAGGACCTGGGATGCTGATGTGGCTGAGGGTTCTTTAGAGCAGGGAGGGGCAGCAAAGTGGCAAGAGGACTAAAGACCTGCAGGCCACCAGAGCCAAGGCTGGAGACTTGGTTCATTGTCAGGTGGTGGGAAGCCAACCACAGGACTCTCTCCTGCCTGAGTCCAGCCATCTGTGGCCTCCAAAGGACCCCGGAGCTGCTGAGCCCCCAGGCAGCCCTGCCAACTCTGGCTTACTATGGGGAGGATTGGGAAGATATCTTCTGGCTTTGAAGGGGTTAAGCTGACCACCCCACAGTCTCAGCCCAAACTATTGTGCCGCTAAACAAGGGCCGGACATGAGGGCAGGAAGCCAGAGGGGGCCACACTTATTTTCTCCCAAAGTTGGATGACTCACAGCTCCACTGCTGCCTTGAGGACATGCAGTGGACACAGTGGACACCATCCCAGGAAAAACTCTCCAGTCCCTTGCCCACACAGATCCATTCCTGCTAGCTCCATCACCCATCTGCACACCCTCGGCCATCCTGGAGCTACTACAAGAATTCCCATTGGACAGATGGGACCACCAAGGCTGAGAGAGGCTGAGCAGCCAGTCCAAGGTCATATAGCTAGTACAAGGTGGAAGCAGGATATGAGCAAGGCCAGCCACTTCTGACCCCTCAACCCATGACACATTCCATAGAGATGTTCAGAGCAGGGGAAAGTGGGGCAATTCAGGCCACAGAGCAGACACAAGGACAAGTTGAGAGCCCAATGATCCTGGAGAAGGAATGCTCAAAGAGACAGTTCCTGCACTCAGGAGCTTGACTTCAGGCTGAGGAGATTCTTAAAAGCCCGTCCTGACCCACATCCAAGGTGGTTTTGGGTGGAGAAATCACAGATGACTTCCTGGAGATAAGTAGAAGCCCTGGATGCTGGGAGGCCTTGGGCAGCCCACCTGCAGTCTGAGCCTCAGTCTTCCTATCTCTCTAGGGCAGGGAATGGACTCATTGGTCCTTAAATTCACTCGAAGACCCCCAGGTTGTCTGCCTTGGGCCACAACATAACAGCCATATCCTGGCAGGTATGGGTACTGGAAAGAGGAGGCAACAGGGCACACGGCATGGGGACGGGAGGGCAGTCAATGAGATTTCCTTCTGGGAAGAAACAGAGAGGAGTAGGAGGTGGGCCCAGGGCAGAACCAGGAAATGAGGTCAGGAGTGAGTCGGCCAGTGGAAGCACGGCTGCCAGGCTGGAGGGGCTGAGTAGCTGAGGTCAAGACACCAACACACTTACTGAGCACCTATTGTATGCCGGGCTTTGCACGATGAGTTCATTTAATCCTCCTGCCCAGGGAGGCAGCTGCTGTTGCCTTCACTACAGATGAGGAAGCTGAGGCTCGGCGAGAGCAAGGGATGGGCCCAAGGCCACACAGCGCACAAGCAGCTGGGCAGGTTCAAACAGGTGGATGTGCTGGGCTCATGCTATTGCCCCCATGGACCCGCAGTCCTGATCAAAGTCAAGAAGCCCAGAGGAGGCTGGAAAAGGTTGCCTGGGGTGGGTGTTCTCTCCTTGAAGCTTGGAGCTGTCCTATTAGGAGATGGTGGATAGACTGGATGACCTGGAGCCCAGAGACCCTAGCACAAATTTGTCCAAATCATAAACGAGGTCTGGTCAATTGGTAGTCTCAATGGCAAGGATTGCTTTGAGGATTCAGGGCTGAGTTCAAGTTCAGTAGAAATGAACACTATGATTGATTAGTGATGTCTGCCATGGATGTGGGAAGGGGTGGGTGGAAACCCATGAGTTCTATTTTGCCAGCTCTTCTTTAAGACGTCCTCTGCCTAGGGGTATGTGCTTGTTCATTGGAGAACCTTAAGAAAGATAATCTCATTGTCCCCAAAGGATCAAATACTAAGGGTGGTGTTTCTGACAATGTGATAGGACATTAGAGGAACTATTCGGAGACAGGAAGGAGTTTCTTTGGGTTATACCAATGACTGCACCTACTCTGACCACACTAGGTGTTGTCTGCAAATATGCAGACTTGTTTTTAAGTCCTGTGAGTGAGGAGGGAACCAGTGCCAAAAGCAGAGCTGGAGTCCAAGCCAGGCTGACAGGCAGCAGTGGGGTCTTTGACACCCCAGCTGGGGCCTTGAGCACATGCACCTGGATGCTGGGATGAAATGGTGACTGAGACCCAGAACCTGCAGCGCAGAGGCACTCAGGCCGGGGGGCAGAGGCTGTGCTGGGTGCAGGTGGCAGTCAGAAGACCTAATGCAGAAGGAAGGTAGCCTAGGGCTTAAAAATAAGTAAAGTGTTCACCTAGGGAGCATAGCAAGGAAGGGCATTCCAGGCAGAGGGAATAGCCTGTGCAAAAAGACTGCTGGCAAGAGGAAACACATTGTACATTCCAGAAACTTCTGGTTCTCCTCATGGCTGGAAGCGTCAGGGAGGAGGAGGAGAACAGAGAGAGCTAGAGGAGTGAGCAGGGGACACACTGTGCTGGCCTTAAAGGCTTCAGGGAGTAGGGAGTCAGGAAGGAGTGGTCAGCAGGGGAGCAGCTGTAAGGAGAGTGGAGACTAGGGAGGCTATTGGCAGAACCCCAAGGTGAGGAGAGCAGGTGTGAGACCCAGAGGAGCAGGTCCCAGGGCGGAACTGAGCCACAAACCAGGACAAAGCACCAAGGGACAGCTTATAGCTGCCTGGCCAAACCCCATTCCTGAGGTTCCCAGGGCCTCACACTTCATCTGTGGCTGCCAAGGCCCAGCTGTAAATGCTGGGGCTCAAGCAGAAAGTTTGGCAGTTCTGAAGGAGATTGGGGATCACTGGGTCCCACCCCTGTCCTAGACTGAGACTCAAAGTGTGGGTTAGGCAGGCAGCAGGGAGAGCTGCCCAAGGCCACACATGGAGCTGGGCTCCAGCGCCTCCCCTTCCTGAAGACACACCTCCTGCAAGTTTAGGGCCATCTCCTCCCATGCCCTGCCCCAAATCCCTGCCCCAGCCTCTGAGCCAGAGCCCAGAACCCACGGGAGTCTGGGCTGGGACTAAATGTCCTGTCTCCCTGGAGCTGAACTCAGCTGCCAGATCTCATCCTAGCTGAAGGCGGGTGTGCTGGTGGGGAGTAGAGGGGCCAGCCCTGTGCAGAAGAGCCTCTGTGGGGGCTGGTGTGGCAGGGGCTTGTGTACATTTGAGGGTGTTGGGGGTCCATGTGGCCTGAGGATGTCATGTGTGTATCCCTGACCTGGAATCTTTTTCTACCTCACCCCCAGAACCCTCCGGCCTGTTCAACAACCTCTGAAAGCCCAGACTTGGCTCCTAGAATCAAAGGCTTGAGTAAGCTCTGGTCAGTTCGAGGGACAGGGGTCTGCCCACTGGTCAGGAGCAGGACCAGCCCAGGGGTATTGGCCAGGCTGCCCCACTAAGGGGATCCCACTTGGTCCAGACTTCCTATGGTTTATTTAGCTACAATGCCAGGTCTTCTTCCATCCCCTTCCTCCATCTTCCCTTGTGTCCCTATCCCCTCCTTTTGATGCTGTAATTTAGAGAGTACAGAGCTGAGCCAACCTCACAACCCCTTTGGGGCCATATCCCAGAGACAGATGTGGGTCCACAAAGAGAAAGGGACCAAAGGGAGCTTAGCCTGATGTCCCACAGAGGGTCAATAAGAGACAGAACTCCTTCCTGGGACTGCAACCCTCAGACCAATCTTGGCCCTTCCCCTCCACACCCTTGCAAAGGTTCCTATATTCCTCTGTCAAAGTACATGTCACAGTTTAAAACTGTGCACTTTTTGCCACATGATCAGCGTTCATCTCCCCCCAGAGGTGGAGCCTGTGTTTGCTCCCCACCTGTAGTTCAGTGCCTCACACACAGTAGGCACGCAATAAATGTTTCTTGAGTGACCGTGTCATTCCAGAGCTCTAGAGAGGTCTTCAGGGAAGTGGTGACATGTGACCTCAATCCAGCAGAGGAGAGAGAACAGTAAGTGCCAAGACGAAGAGGGCATGGCCCAGCCTGGAGGGGCAGGTGTGGTGAGCTCCCCAGAGAGTTAACATCCTATGGGCTGGGGCTCATCAAACACCTGGAGACCAGACTGGTAAGTGGAAAGGAGCAGACAGAGCCATAGGACCCCTGTCTTGTCCGCTTGGCTGCCCAGTTGGCTTGACCTTCAGAGCCATCCCTCAGTACCCAGACTGGCTCAGGTGTCTGGACTCTGACCCCAGTGGACCCACCCACTGTAGATACAGACCTGGAACCCAGGAGCCTGCAAGGTCTCGAGCCCCATCTGAGCCTGGCTGACCCCAGCTGTCCCCCAGATTTTCCAAGGCTCCCCTCCCCCTAATCCTGGGCTCCATGCCCACTCACCAGAGGCTTTGTGCCACACACTCCATCCTCTCATTTAGGGTCCTCTGGATCATCCCAGACTAACCCAGGGCACCGAGGGCCTACTCTCATCTATTTGGAACTATGCCCAAAGCCTCTAACATGGCTCCATGGACAGGGGCATCATCAAGTGTCCTGGACAACAGGGACAGGGGCAGGCACCTGGCCTCTGAGTGCCCAGCACCCACACCTGAGTGGCTAAGGCCTCCTCATTCACCACCATGGTCAGACAAGTTCCGGGGCGGCTCAGCTGGGAATTTTCAAGCACAGAAATCATTTTCAAAATCCTCAGAAGCTCTGATGTCTGTGGTTCCCAAATCCACCCAGAAACAGCCTGAGTCTGTCCAAAAACTGGCGAGAACAACCAAGAAATTCAAATCTTAGTTGGTGGAAGGAAAGGGGCTAAGTCTTACCCTACCCATGGCTCTGACCATGCCCCCCAGGGGCTGCAGCCAAGGGAAATTCTGTTTCCAGCTGTAGCTACAGCAAATCTTGCCAGGCTATCTACTCTCCATCAGTAGAAGGAAGAACAATATTCTGACAAAACCCTTCTTCTCAGCCCCCGTTTTGGTGGCCAAATTTCTAACACAAAAGGCAAAAGACACAAATGAATGTGGCTTTTCTGATGAAAAGGTCCCACAGGTCCCTCTGAGATTGAGTGTAGAAGAATCCCAGGATTTAGAAAAAGATAGATATGGTGAGGGTTCCAGCTCTACCACTATGAGCTGTTTGTCTCTGAGCCTCAGTTGACTCTTCTGAGAACTGGTAATGTTAATTCCTACATCCTGGGGATGCTGGGGATAATGTGAAAATTAAGTGAGGTTGTGTCTATGAAAGCTGAGCATCAAGAACAGTTTATTATTATCATTATAGAGAGAGGGTGGCATGATGCAAAAAGCATTATTTTGGGTAAAGGCAACTTCATTCAAATCCACGCTCCGTCTCTTGCTGCTGTGTGACCTGGGATGACTTACTCCACCTCTCTGGGCCTTCCTTTCCTCACCTGCAAAATGGGATTACTGACAACTACCTCACAGGATTGTTGCAAGGTTTAAATGAAATAACATGGGCCTCAGAAGAGGCTCTCAAGGGTGCTGGTCCCCCTCCACCACCCCAGGCAAGAAAGGGTGCTACAGGGTCCAGCACAGGGGTAGAGACAGGATTATTGTATCCCCACCTCCCAAAAGCCCCTGTCTCCAAGGTCCTGCCTCCTCACTAACAGCTGACTGACAAGAGAGCTAAGCACGCAGACCTCCCCCACCCCAGCAAGTGACACACTGGTGACATGGGGTGATTCTACGAGAGCCAGGGCAGTCCCATCAGAGGGCAGGAGCTTGAAGGTGACCCATGTGTGCCAAGGGATTTCCCTCCAGGGCTCACAGCAGGGCCTCTGCTAGACATGGAATAGAATCCAAGGGGGTTTTCTTATTCAGGGAACATTTTGTTTGTGGGGCCAGCCCAAGCCCACCAAGAGGTCAGTGTCCCCAGGAGCCATGTGATCATAGCCTGTGAATGTGGACTCTGCTTCATTGAAGTCCAGTGTAGTTATTTATTCATCAGCCCTGGGGAACCGTAGCCCATCCAAACAGACCTCCGCAAAGAGAAACTCATGCTCCTGTTCACTCTATCGGATGGGGTCCACGGCAGGAAGCAGAGCTTACGAAGGGGCTGCTTACAGAGGAGTGAACTCAGTGAAGGGAACAAATGGCAAGTTGAGGCACCCCAAGACCAGCAACAGTAGGAAGCTGTTACCAACCCAGAGCCGATGGGACACAGGGGAGGGCGTTTCCAGGACCCAGTAAGGGACAGAACCATAGAGGGCCTGCCCAACAGGACTGGCATCACAGAGAAATGCAGCCACAGCAGCAAATGTGGGCCAGCGCAGAGAGGAGCAGGAAAGAAATACCCACTTTTCTCCTCCCGTCCTCAAGTGCCTGCTGGAGCCCCTGCTGCCAAACCTACCCAGAAGCCAGGCCAGGAGGCACAGTGGCAGGCCCCTTAACAGAGGGCAGAGGCTGGCGGGGGGTGAGGGGGAGTGCATCTCGGAGGCTGGGAAGGGAAAACAGAATGGCCTGCAAATCCCACAACCAGATGACTGGGCTTTAAGGAACAGGAAAGGTCCACAAACCATTCAGCGTGGCAGGACTAGAGTGTCAGTAAACATTCATGCGTCTTTGGTTTCATTTTGAGCTACTGTTTATTGGTAACATTGCAAATACTTTTTAATACAGACCTGAAAACAACCTTGAGAGGTAGATACTAGTGTTCCCATTGTACGATGATGACACTGAGGCTCAGTGAGGTCAAGTGTCCAGCCCACAGCAGCACAGCAACAAACAGTGCCACTGAGACTCCATACACCGAAGAGCTTACGATCATAACCGTCACCTGCACTGTGTGAGCCTGAAAAGACCCTGTGTGACTTGTGTCCCTGTGGGAAGATGCAGACAGGGACGAGAGGGCAAGAAGTTCTCCAAGAAGGAGAGGCAGCTACAATTTAGTCCTCGGGGTGGGGCCTGGGCGTACCAGGGTTGCGGTGGAAGGTGCACAGGGGTGCGCAGGGATGAAAAGTGGGACCAAGGATGGCTCCACATAGGAGGGTGTTGAGCTCAACTCTGAAGTTCACAGACAGAGAAGGGGGCAGGATCGTGGTGGCTGTCCCGGCCACTTCTTTTCTCTAGCTCCCTGCTATCTGTAGTATTCTCACACAGCCTCATGGTTTAAACACCGTCCACATGCAGCAAGCTCCCCCAGGATCCAGGCCAGGTCTCCAGCAGCTGCTGGCTACAGTCAGAGATGTTTAATGAGCAACTCCAACCTAACGCAGCCCACTCAGAACTTCTGGCTTCTTCACCACCAAATGTACCACCACCGGCCCCCAGTTTTCCAGATCTTAGTAAAGTCCCCACTGTCCCCACAGATGCTCAGGCCAAAGACTGGGGAGCCATCCTTGGTTCCTCTCCAAACCTCACTCCCTACATCCCATCAACCAGCAAGTCCCATTAACTCCACCTCAGAAACAGATCTCCTATAGGCCATCTCCTATAAACTCAGTCTGGGCCATCATCAACTCTGGCCTGGAATGGAGGTGACAGCCTCCTCACTGGTCCTCCAAGCCCACCCTTGACCCCTCACCAGCCAGTCCCCTCACCGTAGCTGGGATCTCTTTGGATCAGATCACATCACTCTTCCCCAGGCCCTGTCCTACAAGGCCCTGCACAGCCCAACTGCATTCATTTCCTATGGCTGCTGTGACAACCTACCACAAACGTGGGGGCTTAAAGCAGCGCCAGTTTATTTATTTATTGCCTTATGGTTGTGGAGGTCAGCAGTACTGAATAGGCCTCAGGAGCTGCAATCTGAGCTGTATTCCTTCTGGAGTCTAATCCATGTCCTTGCCTTTTCCAGCATCCCGAGGCCACCTGCGTTCCTTGGATTGTAGCCTCACGTTGCTTCACCCTCCTGTCATCACCTCTTCTCTTTCCTGGCTCTGACCCTCTTGCCTCCATCTTCTGAGGACCCTGTGAGTACATTGAGTCCACACCCACATATTAATAGGTTCCCGGGATTAGGATGTGGATGTTCAGCCTATTGCACCGACCCAGCCACCTCTTGCACCCCAGCCCTGTTGCTCGTGTCTATCTGACCCGGGACTTCTTTTGCTCCTCACACTTACTAACCTCAGGGCCTTTGCAGGGGCTGGCGCTGCTGCCTGGAATTCCCTTTCTTCCCCTGGCGCTCCTATGGCTGACCCTCAGGCGGTGGCTGAAGTGTCAGCTCTCCCAGAGGCCTTCTCTAGCCTCGTAGTCTCCGCCAGCTGCCCCCACTCTCTGTGGCAGCCCCATCATCACTCCCTGAACACTCTGATCACCAGCTGATGTTTTTCCTTCTACTTGTGTTCCTGTTGTTCCCACTATAGCATGCACTCCCTGAGGGCAGGTCCCATCCTCTCACTCTCTGCTGCACCCCTCTGCCCAGCATGGAGCCCGGCACACAGTAGGCGCCCAACAGCCGCCGGCTCAGAGCGTGGGCTGTCACCCTTCCTGCCGAGAACTCTAAGAACTTTCTCTCTCCCTGTTCCTTGGTTTCACTTCCATTTGTTTTACTTGATCATCTTTGAGTCACTTCTCACTTAAGGGATGAAGAGAGAACCAAGACTCGCTGCTGCTTTCCGGGCAAAGAAGGAAATGACCACAGGGCCCGAGCCTGCCCTGAGTCAGGACCAGCTTCCTGGCCAGAACTCCCAACCTCCCCCCTCTCCGCCCCAAGCCTTTGTTCATTGCCTTCCTCCTGCCTGGAACATCCTACGTTCAGGGCTCCAGGGTGTGAGATCTCTCCCAGCTCGACCCCCTCCTTTGCGGCTGAGGAACTGAGGCCTGGAGGAGGCAGGACCCTCTGCCGAACACATGGCACCTGCATTCTGGGCCCACCAACTTTTGAACAAAAGACCCCACATTTCCACCCCCACCCTGGGAGTCCACTTCCTCCTGGGCCAGAGGCAGGAACCGGAGGGCAGGGGCCTTGATTGCTAATGTCAGCGGGCCTAGAGGTCAGCTCGCCCAACACAGACACCCTGGGTCCTAGTGAGGCCAGCCCGGCGCCAGGCCAGGGGGAACCAGGGAAATGTTACTCGAGTTTAGAAACCTCCTGGGATGTACAGAGTCCAACCTCTCCCTCAGGGGACAGCCAGGAGAGGAGCCCATTTCATCCTGCACCCTGTGGGTCCTTGTCTCTCTCCAGGCATGAGCCCTGATTCCGGCTGGCACTTACCTGCCTTCTTCCCCTACACCATCCCAGGAGCTGCAGGTCAGTGACACAGGGACTCAGGATGGGTGGACAAACAGAATCAGGGCTAAGAGGGCATGGTAATGGCCAAGGTCATGGCCTTTATCAACCATGGGGTGGTGGAGCAAATCCTTGTGCTTGGAATTCAGGATGAAGCCAGGCCTTGATCTCTTGAGGAACCCACATCCCTAGCCTGGGGTGGCTTTCAAGACTGTGTAACCTGTGCAACTGCTCAGGGCCTGCACTTAAAAGGGCCCCATGCTCAGTTTAATGTTCTTTTGCCTCTGTTTTAAAATTCTGAATAACTTTTGAAAAAAGGACCCCACATTTCCATTTTGCACTAGGCTCCATAAACTATAAAGCTGGTCCTGTGAACCCAACCTCCCAGGCCCCCACCCCGCTCACCCTGCTCTTGTAACAGCTCCTAAGCTGACCATGAGATCTGGGGTGAGGGGCTGACTCCCTGGGTTAAGACATTTGGGTAAAAGAGCTTTTGACCCAATGCAAAGCTGCCAAAGGGGCTTTCAGGCTGGCCAGGTAGGTATGTTTGTTCAGAAGAGTTTTTAAATCTCACCCATAGCAGCAGCTGCTGGGACAAGGTAAGGCACTAGGAAGGAGCTTGAACTTTTGGGCCACACAGCCTTGGTTCAGATCCTGGCTCTACTCCTTACAATCTAGGTGATCTCAGGAATATTACTAAACCTCTCTGTTCCTCAGCTCATCTGTAAAATGATGGATACAATTACACCAACCTCGGGGGTGACTGGGAGGATTAAATGAGATAGCACATATAAAGTGCCTGAAACAGTGTCAGGCCAATAACAAGTGCTTGGTAAAGGTTAGCCACTGAGGTCAGACACCTGATTCCATCCTCAGCCCTACCACTTACTTCAGTATGAACTTAACGTCTCTGTGCCTCAGTTTCTTCATTTGCACAATGAGGATAACCCAGGTGCCCATTTCATCATGCACCCTGTGGGTCCTTGTCTCTCTCCAAGCATGAGCTCTGGAGCTCATGCATGGCGCTTTTGGAGCTACCATCAGCATCAGCATCACCCCCTCCTCTGGGAGACCCTTCCTGCAGCCCCTCTTCTGGATTCTCACATCCCCAGCACTTCCTTCCATTCTAGCACGTAGGAATTGTTTCTGTGCCTGTCTTCCCCCTCCCAGACTTTGAGCTCTTTGGGGGCAGGGACAGGGTCTGGTTCTGCTGGTGTCAGCAGAGAGTGAAGGGTGAAGGAGTGAATGGACAAAGGTTGTTCTGTTCTCCATGGGAGATGCCCACAACCCTGGGCAGTAGCCACCATGCCCTGATGGTATCTCTCCTCTTTCCCCAGATCTATCTGTCCTGGAAAGATGCAGAGGCTCATGATGCTGGTCGCTGTATTGGACACCTGCCTGGGCTTGCTGATGGCAGCTGCAGCAGCAACAGCAGGCACTAACCCTGCCCAACTGGACACTCCCGGCATGCTGCCCACCCTCCGGCGCCAGAAGAGAGACTGGATTTGGAACCAGATGCACATTGATGAAGAGAGAAACACCTCACTGCCCCATTATGTGGGCAAGGTAATGCTCAGGCCCCAGGGCAGGAGAAGCCATCAGCAGCTGGCCCACAGTGACAGTGGTGGTGGGGATGATAATAATGGTAAAGATGGTGGTAGATACTGTGATGGCTGTGGGGGTACAGGTAATGGTTGTGAGGGTGATGGCAAACGGGGTAAAGATGGTGGAGGTGATAGATGTGGTAGTGGTGCTGGTGATAGTGAAGGGGAAGGCGAGGATGATGATGGTGGTGGTGGTAGTGATGGAGGTTATGATGGTGATGGTGATGGTGAAGGGGTAGATGGTGGTGATGGTGGTGGTGGTAATGATGATGGTGATAGTAGTGGTGATTGTGACGATGGCAGTCATGAAGGAGAAGGTGATAATGATGGTGATCATGGAGATGATGGTGGTGGTGGTATAGGTGATGGTGAGCACCATGGTTCATTTTCTTCCGGCCTTCAGTCTGTGCCATCTACAAAATTGTGCTGATGACAAAGTGAACCATCCAGGCCATAGTTTGCCAACCCTGGTCTAGGCTTCTGAAACTCCTCAAAAACCCATTTCTCTCAGACCATCTCATCCTTGTTTCCATGACCCCCACACCGCTCCCCAAATTCCAGGACACTCAGAGTGAAGTGCCTGGCCCACCTCTAAGCCAGTGCCTAGGGTTCTGACCCTCATTTTGTCTTCCTTTAAAACGTATCCATCCAAGCCCCCCATCCTAGAGCTCAGAGCTCATCTGAGTGACTGCTGAATTGTCTCACCATGTCAAATTGTCATTGATGTCAAAACTATCTAGTCTAATTCAAAGGAATGGTCCACATGACAGAATTTCACATGCAGTGACAGTTAGATGGGGGAGGTATTTTGAGAGTTTTCGGTAAGGAAGAATGTTTCTGAGTGCATTAAAATCTCACCACATCAGCTTCCTGGAATCTGAACATTGGTCACAAGAAAGAATGGGTCAATGTACTGGAGAAAGGAAGGTCGGTTTCAAGCACTTGACTGGGTACTGGGAATTCAGCAGTAGGCAAAGACAGGCATGATTCCCACCCTCATGGAGATAGGGGTCTAGCATAGGGGTCAGCAAACAACCACCTGTGGGCCAAATCTGGCCCACAACCCTGTCTGGTAAATAAAGTTTTCTTAGAACACAGTCACCAGTCACACCAACTCATTTAAGAATTCATGCAACGATGGCAGAGTTGAGAAGTTGTGACAAGGACCATATGGCTCACAAAGCTGAAAGTATTTACTATCTGGCCCTTTACAGAAACAGTTTGCCCACCCTGGTCTAGAAGGGCAGAATATGTCAGGCAAAGGACTCCTCCAGTGGTGGTGATGGGGGTGCCCTCTGGTCCTAGAGAAATCCCAGTCTGGCTGAAGCACCAGAAAAGCCCTGCCAGCTAAAGGAAGCAGGTGGGGCCAACTGGGAATTTCCACTCACGGCCCCAACTCCAGCCAGCTGACTGTGCCCCTAGGCTTTTCTTGCTATCCAGAATGGCTGGCAAATTTTAATACTCCATCATGGCCACCCAGAGGGGAAGAATTTGCCCAGGATCACAAAGGGAGACCAGGACAGAGCCCTAAGGGCTAGGTTCCTGACTCTCAGCATGAATGTGAGCTCTGTGTCATAGAGGAAAATGTAGTCAACCCACCTATGACCTTCCCAGTGGGATAACTGTGCCATGAATCAGCCTCTAAAGAGAATGGCTAGTTCCAAGGAAAATCTGTGGGGTAAGACAGGGAGTGTCAGCAGAAACCAGGGCCACCTGCATCACATGCAGCTGTGGAGGGCTCGCTCAGGTCTTGCCAGTAGCAGGAAGAGCACTGGGTCTGCCACCATCTGTCAACATTGTTCACTTGGGACCCTGCACAGGGCCAGGGACAGAGGATAAACCCGGAGAAGAAACAAGAGTACCTGGGAGAGGCAAGGACAGTGCTCTAAGGACAACCTCCCGGCTCCCAAGGACGTAATCCAAGGGAAGGAAGTCCCTGTTTATCAGGGTCAGAGCCTGGAGCCTTTGTTTACAGACCTGGATGGACAACAGGAGACAGCCCTGAGCAGCCTTCTGAATCCATAAATATGGGTCAGCTTGGCTTTTGGCATTGAGATGTTGTGTCCACATACGGTGGTATTAGAAAGCGGGGGAGGCTCCCAGAAACCCATAACCCTCGTCTAGTCATGAGAAAGAAACTCAACAAATTCCAGTACAGGGACACCCTACAAAATACCTGTCCAGTGCTCCTCAAAACTGTCGAGGTCACCAAAAACAATGAAAGTCTGAGGTAATCTCACAGCCCAGAAGAGCTTAAAGAAATACGATGACTAGATGTCATGTGGTGTCCTGGTTGGGATCCTGAAACAGAAAAAAAGACATGAAGTAAAACTAAGGAAATATGCATAAACTATGCATATTAGTTCATGACAATCTATCACTATTGGTCCATTCATTATAACAAATGAACCACACTAATGTAAGATGTTAATACTAAGGGAAAAGATGAGCAGTCATATAGGAACTCTCTGTACTTACCAATTTTTCTGTAAATCTAAAACTGTTCTAAAAAATAAAGTCTATTTAGGAAACATTGGAGGACAGGAAAACAGAAACTTCCATTTACATGAAATCATCTGCAGAACTCCAGTAAAATAGATCCAAGCTGACGTGCCCTCCCACCACGGTTCCTGCCTTCACGGGTCCTAACGCACCGACCCAGAAGCAAGTTTGAAAACTGCCATGTTATCCTAACCCTGAGCAACTCATGCAAGGCCCCAGACTGTCCCCTCTCCTTGAGTCCCCATTATCCCCACAGGCCACAGTTACAGACTGGTGGCTTCCTTGCTTGCTGTCCAGCTACTCATTGTACCTCCCGGCCTCTGGGCCTTGAAATCTCCTCGGAACCTACCTGCCCCGTGCATACCACAGCACTGCCCCCAGAGGATTTGCCCCCACCAGCTGCCAACCTCTCCCCCTCCCTGTCCACCCAAGAGGTAGGGTCTTCACTATCTGCCTCCACTCCTTCACCTTCCAGACTCTTCCCTACACTCTGCCATCTGGCTTCTCACCCTGCCACCCTGCTGATGCTGCTCCAACCAAGGGCTCCAATGATCCTGAGCCCTCATACTGATCATGGACTGACCCTGACCCTCGACATGAACTGAGTCCTGATCCTGATCATGAACAGAACACTGACCCTAGTCATGGACTGAGCCCTGGCCATCAGAGACACACATATCTTAGGACACCAATAGTATTTGTTACAAAAAAAATAATTCAGTGACCTAGTAAGTATGGGAAATCCTGAATTAAACAAAGCTCATTGGAACTCTTTTCTACAGGACTATACAATCACAGTCTCCAGGAGGAGAACATTTTACCATTCCAAAACTAAACTGACTGGGACCAATGGTGTGCTCAGTGTTTGACAAATGGCTCTCCAGGGGAAAAGATCCTGATCTGCAGCAATTGCCAATTTCCATGGTGTAAATACTCTCACCATGTCTGATTTCAATCTACCAGTTTGACGTCACTGTGGGCAGAGTTGGGAATAGATGTGGATAACACATCATCATTTAGTATTTCCATCATACAGAATAATAGACATAATTAACCTCATGAACAAAGTAAAATAATTTAGAAGTGATGAACTCTGAATATCTGTTAGCTTTGTTTATAATTTGATTTACTTAATTGTAAGTTTATAGAATTCCATGTTTAATAATGGCTATGTTTAACAACCAACTCACAAATATTCCTGAAAACTTAAGTTGGCTCTTGAAACCCGCACTGAAACAAGCCAGCTCGAGCACACCACTGACTGTCTGGAACAGCAAAGGAGGCCAGTGTTTCCTGGAACTCACTTTCAAAAGGGCTGTTCTGTTCACAGAGCAACTCAACATCAGAAGCGATATTGTTTTCATTTTTCAAATGAGTTAACTATCACTCAGAGAAATTAAGTGACTTCAAAGGGGCAAAAATCCCTCTTGCCTTCCAATGGCACCAAGTATATTCTTCCACTCAAAAAATGATTTCTAAGCACCTACTATGTCCCAGGTACCGTTCTAGGCACATTGGGTGCTGCTAGGCAACCCACACCAATGTGGTGTTTGCAGTGACCTGGGCAGGAACAACTCACTGGTGACCAGTCAGAGGCTCTTGTTAAAAACCTCTGTGTCACATTTAGGACCCCTGACTAGCAGCACATGCCCATGCACACACACACGTGCACATACACACACATGCACACACACATACCTACATGCACGCACGTGCACACAGCCACCACTGCCCATTCCCAGCTCACGTTGCCTCTTCTTTCCTAGATCAAGTCGAGCGTGAACAGAAAGAATGCCAAGTACCTGCTCAGAGGAGAGTCTGTCGGCAAGGTCTTCCGGGTCAACGAGGACACAGGAGACGTGTATGCCTTTGAGAGGCTGGACCGGGAGAAGACCTCCGAGTACCACCTCATTGCCCTCATCGTGGACAAGGACACCAACAGAGACCTGGAGTCTCCTTCCAGTTTCACCATCAAAGTTCACGACGTGAATGACAACTGGCCTGTGTTCACGCACCGGTTGTTCAATGCATCTGTGCCCGAGATGTCGGCTGTGGGTAAGTGCCCAGTCTGTCCCTCTCCATCTTCTCTCCCTCATCCCCATCCTGGAGGCACCTCTCACATCAACCACTTCACCACCCGGGGTCAGAGTTCAGTGAGTTCAGGGCAGCGGTTATAATAACTGTGTTGCCACTTTATATGACTTGAAACCCTGATCCCTAAAGACTAAGCTCTGACCTGGCCCCAGACTGAGCTCTGACCCTAGTCATGGACTGAGCCCTGATCCTGATCATGAACTGAGCTCATACGTAGTAATGGACTAACTCCTGGACATCAGAGACACACATATCTCACTACTCTTTAGAGCAAATCCCACCCACTGCCTCTGACCCACAGGATTGGCACACCAAGAGTGTAGCCTTTGTACATGAAGAATACCAAGCCCTGCCACTAATGCAAGAAGAGTCATCTCTAGAGGCCGTGTAGTAGAGGGGTGGAGGGCAGAACCCTGGCCATAAGACGTGTCGCCAGCCTGGACCCCAGGCTCAGGAGGTTATTATTCCTTCTTCAGTCCTCCCCTATTCTCCAGACGGTACCAGAAAAGGCTTCCCTCTCCACCCCCTCAGTCTAGGGTCCCTAGCCAGGGCCATGAGACTAGAACTTCCTGTTAAATGTGGACCCCTAGCCGGGGTTCAAGGTGGTGATGAGAGATGTGACACCACTCCTTTGGGGGAACGTTCCCATTTCCTTGTCCTCACCCTTCCAGGAGAAGGAGAAAAGCCCTTAGTCTCCTCGGTTTCTCCTCCTGACTCCAACCCTCTGCCAGCTCCCTAATTTCCCTCCTAAATGCACAAACCACCTATTTTTTCCTTCTTTCAAGGGTGGCCTGGCTGGGCCCCCACCACTGCCAGTACTTTTTCCCCATGCCAGTTCCTCAGGAAACAAAGCAGCCTTTTCTCCCTGAAGACCTGGGAAGGTCGGGACAGGGAATAACCTGAGTCCCATCTGCCCTCATGCAGGGATGAAGGGAGGGGCCAGCAGTCTCAGGGCAGCAACCTCAGGATTCTCTCTCTGCAGGGACCTCGGTCATCCGTGTGACAGCAGTGGATGCAGATGACCCCACTGTGGCAGATCACACCTCTGTCATGTACCAAGTCCTGAAGGGAGAAAAGTATTTTTCCATCGATAATTCCGGTCTGTGTGACTAACCATCCTGGGCAGGCACTGACTTGGGGGATGGGGGATGAGGGCTGTGAATATTCCAGGTGCAGATGCTGTGAGGAATCCAGTCTGACAGGTGTCACCAACCATTGAACCACCCTGTCCCATGGAGGTGGTCAGTATCACAAGCAAGGACAAGGTGGCTGGTCAGGGAAGAAGAAAGCAGACAGGTGCCCAAGACATGGATTTAAGTCCAGGGAACAAAAGCAGCACCTTGTTACCCAAGCAGTGACCGAGGGGCAACAGAGAATGCTGGTTAGCAGCTCTGGGTACAGGTTCAGACAGATCTGGTTTCCAAACCCCAGCTCTGCTACCAAACCCCTTTAGAGACCTTGGATAAGTCAACTAACCTCTGTGAGCCTTAGTTCCCTTATCTAGAAAATAGGGATGCCTATATTGGTTTTGTATGGTAGCTGTGAAGCTTGAATTTGATAATGTATAGAGTGAGCATAGCCACAGAGATTTTGCCACTTAAAAAACTGTAAGGACTGAGTCTGGGAACTAGATGGTCAGGCCTGGGGCTCACTGTCTTCCAGAGGGATGTCAGGTGCATAGCACAGACAACATTGCTATCCTGTGGGGCACCAAGGCAGACATCATTAATCCATCACAGCACTCTCACTCTGAGCCTGGATGTGTCCTCACGACCTTTCTCAACACAATGCTCCAGGTGGCTAGGACCAATATTGTACCAAATTGCTAGGCCAGCTTTGGCCTCACAGTGCAGGGTGTGGAAATAGTGGATGTGTACTAGTGGTTCTCAGCCATGGCTGCATAGTGGAATCAACTGGGGAGCTTTTAAGTCAGGTTCTCTCTGGGTAGGAACCAGGCATCAGTATTTTCCATAAGCTCCCAGGTAACATGGCTCCTGCTGGGACACTTTTACAGGACTCATTCTCACGACAACCAATAACTTGGACCGAGAGATGCAAGCCAGATACGAGATCGTGGTGGAGGCACAAGACATCCGGGGCCTCCGGGGGGACTCGGGCACGGCCACTGTGCTGGTCACCCTGCAAGACGTCAATGACAACTTCCCCATCTTCACCCAGAGTGAGCCCCTCCTTTAGGGTGCTGGGGAGGTTGGGTGTTGGAGCACTCCAGACTCAATAACTTGGGGCTCTGGGGGAGGAGCCCTGACTCCCTCTCCCTCTCTACCCACCCCAGGGTTGACCTAAGGCCCAGAGGAGTTCTTTTGGTGCAGGGAGGGGACCTTCTTTCATCCTGAACCACATTCACACAGATGAGAGGGAATCATGCCCCCTGCTGGATGCTACTCCTGTGCTCAGAGCCCCACTACAGATAGGAGCAGTTTCACCCAGATCCTATGGGCTCAGGAAAATCCAGGCCCTGAGACTCAAGCCCCAGCTAGAAAATTCCCACAAGCCAGTGAGCAGAGGGACAGCAAAGCTCTGTATCCAGAGCCAGGGCTGGGCTCTGACGCCACCCACAGACTGATGTCCCCCAAAATATGTCTGCCAACAGCTTTTCCCATGCCCTGGCTGAGGCCGGGCCAGAAAGTCACATGGCTCCGTCCACTTGCATCCTCTGGTGCTGGATGTCACAACTCAGAGGCTCGGCCACACAAAGACAGGCCAGTTGTCCTGGAGTGACCTCACTGTGCGCGGCAAATGCTCACTGAAGGCAGAACTTGTCCCTTGTCAACTGATAGGTCCCCTAGCAAAATGACTGGCACACAGTAGGTGCTCAATAACTACTTGGATGAATAGAGGGATGGAGGAATGGACAGATAGGGCAGACCTCTTTGCCAGAATCCCAGGGGTATTATTATCATTGTTGTTATCATTATTTCATCAATATCCATTTCATGTATCAAAATAAGGTAGGATAATATATAGGTATAATCACCTTGTCTATCTGATTAACCCACTGCCCTTTGGGGCACCCTCTTTGCATC
>NW_007734718.1:0-535 GCF_000696425.1 Galeopterus variegatus | reverse complement strand
CAACTGGGGAGCTTTTAAGTCAGGTTCTCTCTGGGTAGGGCCCAGGCATCAGTATTTTCCAAAAGCTCCCAGGTAACATGGCTCCTGCTGGGACACATTTACAGGACTCATTCTCACAACCAATAACTTGGACCGAGAGATGCAAGCCAGATACGAGATCGTGGTGGAGGCACAAGACATCCGGGCCCTCCGGGGGGACTCGGGCATGGCCACTGTGCTGGTCACTCTGTAAGACGTCAATGACAACTTCCCCATCTTCACCCAGAGTGAGCCCCTCCTTTAGGGTGCTGGGGAGGTTGGGTGTTGGAGCACTCCAGACTCAATAAATTGGGGCTCTGGGGGAGGAGCCCTGACTCCCTCTCCTGCGGGGGCGCCTCCCACTCATAAGATTAAAGCCTGATAAAGATCTTTTAAGGAAACACGGTGTTTGCAGGGCCTCATCGTGAAGGGATGATGGCAAGGCCTCATCGTGAAAGAAGATGCTGGCGTTCCACCCTGATATTCTGGAGCTCTGTGTGCTTGTTATGCTTTATTA
>NW_007734717.1:88276-88699 GCF_000696425.1 Galeopterus variegatus | reverse complement strand
CAGATAAACTGCTCACTAAAGATGTTAGCTTGGTGGTGAGGCAGCCAGATGCTAATAGCCAGGACAATTGGAAAAAAATCCCTAAAGGCATTTGAGAAGTCTGAAAGGGTTCCCCACCCATCACAGGCCCTGAGGCCCAGAAGGACTGAGCTTTCCTGGAGGACAGACCCAGGGCACAGCTGCCCTTGGGAACCTACTCCCTGCATTCCAGCTGCTCTGGCTGGAATAGCCCTGCCTCAAGTGGCCCCAAGTGTGGCTCATGCAGCAGCTCTGGAGAGTAGAAGCCTGAAACCTCAGTGGCATCCACACCATGTTAAGTCTGCAGACTGGCATGACATGAGATCAGTGGAGGCATGGCAGCTTCCACCCAGATTTCAGAGGATGTATGGAAAAGCCTGGGGGCCCAGGCAGAGACCTGCTGCA